>NW_006792177.1:2205886-2219971 GCF_000442215.2 Lipotes vexillifer | reverse complement strand
GCGGGAAGCAGGAATGCTACCTCGTGTTCATAGGCTGCTCCCTGAAGGAAGAAAGTGTCAAGGACTGGCTGCGGCAGTCAGCTAAGCAGGTGGTTTCCGAAGCCCAGACAGACCTGGCACTGATATGACCATACACTTCAGAGTTGTTGATGGACCTGAGGCAGAAGCCCCTCCACCTTCTCCCTGCTTTCTCCCCACTGGTTCACCCCTCACAGGCTCAGCCAACGTTTTCAGGGACTCTGAGAGTGGGAGGAAGCCCCTGGGGCAAACCCCAGGCAGACTTGTTTTGCTGCCTACCCTGCGAGCCCAGGTTCTCAAAGCCATTTCCAGTCCTGCTTCCCAAGGCAGACTGGAGTTATTATCAGATGGCTTAACCAGGACCTAGGTGAAACTTAGTTGTTTCATGTGGACCCTGGATCAGCTTAGTGTTCTAAACTCAAAAATGTCTTCTTAGCTGAACCTAATTCATAGACTCTCCTGTCTTCTGAGCCCAGCATCTCCTGTACTTTGGTTCTCTCTCTAGAAAGGAAAAACAACAAAGATATGCTTAGAGTCCTTTGCAAACCAAGACTCCAAGCATAGACAGCAGTGAGCCTGGAGGCCCTGGAGAGAGGTACAGGGGAAGAGGAGGCTTGCCTATAGATCCACACAAACATCTTTAGTCCAATACTACAAAGAAAAAAAATCCGGACTGGAGTTAAAATCCTCTCATATGCTGCTAGCTTTGGGTTCTAAGCCTCTTAGCACAGTCTGAGCTTAAGCTTATTCTAGAGCTCTGGAAATAGAGTTGGCTGGGGCCTGGGTCTTCTGTACATGCTCAGTTGGGACCTGTCTTTTATACTAAGGAATGGCTGCTTGCAGACTGGGTCTTTCTCAGACTCACTGGATAAACTCTTAAGTGGTATTCGACTGTGAGACCTCCAGTTGTTCTTTTGTCTGCATGTCTGTCACTGGTGGGGCCTAGGATTGAGAATCTGCAAAGAGGCAGAAACGCCTATTTGCAAATGCATCAGTCACTCTTCTGCCGTTTGTTCCCCCCTGGCCCGCAGGACTCTGTGATGGGAAAGTGGTCTTCTCAAGGGACAGACAGGCAGGATATTGTATCCAGTCCATGACGATGCTTGTGCTTCCCTTTCTGGCATCTCAGTCATGTAACTGGCCCCCAGAGCCCTGAGCTCTTACCCTCCCATGTACCCATCAGCTCTGTTGGAAACTGACACCTCCTTACATCTCTGCACAGAAGCCTCAGAGGAAAGCCCTGAAGACCAGGGGGATGCTGACCCAGCAGGAGATCAGGAACATCCATGTAAGTACCCTGCCCTGGGGGCCTAAGTCTCCTCAGTGTCCCAAGGATGTTCTTGTGCAGCTCTATCTTTTAGGATTCCTGAGTGAGGTGGCTGTTTGTAGGGCATGCTGGAGGTCCTGCTTCTCTCAGGCCACAGAGGGAAGCTGGGTAAAGAGAAACCTCAGCTCACCTGGCCTTGCAGCCTCAGTGAGAAGGGTGGGGTGCCCTCTGGTGTGATGTGGTTACAAAATTGAGGAGAACTAGTGCCTGTGGGAGAAACAGGTGACATGGAGGTCTGTTTTGTCACCGTGTTCAAGCAGCTGCAGAAGTCCTTTCCTCCTCCCATTCCTCTGTCCTAGATAAACCACAGAGAAACCAGCGAGGGCCCAGGTAAAAACTCTAGATCCTGAAGTTCCTTATGGGCAGGTTGTGAAATCCTGAGGCCAGGATGAGAGGCCCTTTGAGGAGCCCTCTCAGACTCCAGGCTGACTCCCAGGCTCTACCCCAGTTCCCATACCCATTGAGGCCTTTTCCTGATGGGTTTGGGGGAAAAGGCTAAAAGGGACAGAGAGTCCAGGTCTCAGCATGAGCTTTGTCACAAGTCCCAGTAATGAGCAGGTGGGGCAGGACTCTGGGCTTCCAGGAACCCCTGCTGTGGATTTGAGGAGGGCCCCTTTATTCCGACTCTAGGGCCTGGGCATCTCTGGGTGTCCCTGCTGAGGACACCATGGGCACCTCAGAAGGCAGGCAGTGTGTGTTTCCCCAGAAGCACACCTTAAATAAGGATTTGAGCGCAGGTATTTTATTTTGGAAGTGATTCTAGAAAACACTATTAGGAAAATGGGAAAGTAAGAGAAGGGAATCGTGTATTGTCAAACCAGTACCACTGTTGGCACCTGGGGCTTGGTCCCATTAATAATCCCAGAGTTCCTCCCTGAGAGGTGGGAGAACCTCTGTCAGTCATTGTTTGATGGCTGCTGTGAGGATGGTGTTAATTCCCTGGCACACCTAGCCTTCCACAGGGCAAAGTGGGCTATTTTGCTAGGGTAATAGGCTTGTTTGTTTTGGGGTGTTGTTTTTTTTTTGGCCGCACCACGCAGCATGCAGGATCTTAGTTCCCCAACCAGGGATCAAACCCATGCCCCCTGCAGTGGAAGTGCAGAGTCTTAACCACTGGACCACCAGGGAAGTCCTTGTTTTTGTTTTTAATGAATGAGTGAATGATAGAAAATGGTCAGATAATTCTAACAGGACTCTTCTCCTACAGGTGAAACGCCACCTGGACCCCCTACCTGCAGGTTACTTTTATAATGGCACCCAGTTTGTCAACTTCTTTGGTGACAAGACTGATTTTCACCCACGTATCCTTGGAATCTGGGGCAGAGGGGCTGGGGGTGTGTGAAAACCTGGCTGTAAAGAGGGTATCTGCTAGAGCCATCATAGCCTAGCCCGTGGTGCTGGCTGGGTTTGGGAATACACAGCAAGCCACAGAGGCTGACTTTTCATTTTGTCCTCTTAGAGTCATTAAAATTAGATTTATTCTTCATTCAGTGATGGCTGAGGTTACTCTGGGGGTTGTAGTTTAAATGCAGCTGTGGTGACATCCTGTGGTCATCAGGGAGTCATGATTTACAAGTTGGAGACTGGGTCTGATTACAGTAGTTAATTTGTGAGAAGGTGGATGGGGTGCTGCTGTGGGCTAGTGAAAGCTGAAGGGCTCAGTTCTAAGAGCTCATGAAGGGCCCTGTGTCAACCCCTGTCACATTCTTTGCAGCTGTGGTGCTGCCAGTATATTAAAAAAGCCAGTCAGGTACCTTCTGTGCAGGCTGAGCACTCACTACCTCAGTGTCCCCTACTTCACCTGTCCACAGATTCCTCTGGCCTGGGCAGCTCCCTTGGCCCCAAGGCTCAGGGCCTTCTTCCTTAATGAGGTGCCAGTCATGGACCAGTTCATGAATGACTACGTGGAAGAAGCCAACCGGGAAATCGAGAAGTATAACCGCGAGCTGGAGCAGCAGGAGTATCATGACCTCTTTGAGCAGAAGCCCTAGAGGAAGAAGACCCTGGAGATGGACGTTTGAAAACGGGGTGTCTTAACCTCAGCTTTTCCAGAGGCCCCTCCCTAGAGGGGCTATCTTTGTTCTCCTTGGCCTTTGTGTACTGGCTTGAGTGCATGTTTTCTTTATTCTCTATACAGCGCTGAAGAGCATCACCTGCACCACTGATTTGGCAGGGGAGGGGGGTCCTTATGGAGGATGAGCAGACAGGGGCTGCCCTTTGTGTGCAGCTGGCAGTCCAGGACCTCTGGGTCTCTGATAACAGTATTTTCTTTGGGCTGTTGCAGCAGTGTGTGAGGGTGGGAGGAGCATTTGGATTGCACAGAGTGGCTGCTGGGACACAAAGAATCCTGGCTGCCAAACTGTGGCCATGCCTGGGGGCCCAGGCCACCACAGGCCTTGGGCCTCAGACACCACCCCAGGAGAGCCTTTCACCCCAGTGGAGTGCCTGCCTCCCTGTTTAGGCCCCTTCCACTGAAGGCTTGGGCCCTGCTGACCCTGTGCCCAGTCCTAGAGGGAACAGCACAAGCCCTGGCCAGTCCCAACCCACAGAGCCAACAGCTTGGGCGGAGATCAGCAGCTTATTCTAAAATGAGGGAATTTCCCTTACGGACTAAACAGAGGGGAAGGACTTGTTGCTTTCCAGAAGTATGTGGCTTTTGAATTGACACAAGCAGCCCCCCTTGGGACTGGTTTTGAGCCTCCTTATGTCATCACTCTGGTTTACCTCATTCGGGGACAAGAAAAACTGCTGCTCAGGCCTCCCTGGTGACGCTTTGCCTCACTGTTAAGGGCAGTGTCCTGCAACTGCATAGTCTTATGCCCAGGGTTCTGGTAGCTTATGGGGCATCTTCACTTGAAGGGGGTTCAGTCTCAGCACCCATACCTCCCCTCAGTCTTGCCAGGGAAGGCATGGTTTTCAGCCCAACCTTCAGGAATCTCATGTCTCCAAGCATAGTTGCTAGTCTTGTATTTGTTTGGCTCCAGGGGACCAGGAATTTCGGAGAATTCCAATATCCAAGTTAGAATTCCTTCTAGTAGCTTTGTTTTCAGCTGGACTAAAAAGCAGAGGGGAATTTCAAGTGTATCCCATGCCTGACCTCCAGAATTAGTGTGGGGAAGAGGAAGGTCGCAGGCACAGATACTTAGGTGATGTCTGTTAGGACTTCAGCGCCTCAGCTGCCTAGACTGTAAATGCTTTCTGAATTTCACATATTTTTTTGCATGCCTTAGGAAGGAGCACGTAGGCAAAACCAGCAAAGTTTCTAGTAATGTAGAGGGGTTTTTGAGAAAGGATCCTGGCACAGAGGAGAGACAGAAAACCGATGGAGCACATGTAGACTGTCACACAGAGGCCTGCATACAAGTAGTAAAGCAGTTGTTAAGGGCTTGTTAGTAACATGTACTTATATTAGAAAAAAAATTTTCATTTGAAGCCAAATGAACAATACTCCAAATACCATTTAATAAGAACTCTTGCTTGAAGAAGGGCTTCTGAAAAGGCCCATGTGCTCCAGTCTCAGCTCCCAGAGCTGCTGGTGACAAGGGCCCAGGTGTGGAGCCCCATCTGGGAGCCCCTCACTTCTAGCTGGCCAGAGGCTGGGGTCCACAATGGGCCTGCCTCAGTTTCAGAATCAATAACAGATCTTAAGTGCAATTGATGAAATAATAATGAGTTACTGTAGCTTCCTTTAGCTCTACCGAGCTCTTTTTAAAAACTCAAGCAGCCTTAGAAAAGGGAGCCAGGGGTGGGAGGGGGGCGGGGGGAGGGGCGGGGTGGGGTCAGGCGTTTGACTCCGCCTCCTCGCGCTTGATTCTGCCTGCTGTCGGGCGCTGGCTCAGTCTCTGCTGCTCTCCGCTGTCGCTCCCGGGCTTCGGGATGACACCGCCTCCGCCCGGATGCGCCTCCCTCGGCGCCGGGGGAGATGACAGGCCATCTCCTCCAGGTGGGTTGCTGTGAACATTTAAATGAAAGCTCTCTTTCTAGGAGCTTGAGCCATTTCCTGGCTGCTGCACAAGAGTTTTTAAAGAGGGGTCGGAGCCCGCCCATAAAAGTGGGTCTTAAACACTGCATGGGGCTATACCTCCTGATGGTCTTGGTTTCTGACCATTGTCCATAGAAATGCTCTCTCACCAACTTGCCCCACTGTCCCAATTCCTCTCCTGTTAGAGGGGAAACTGTGATTACCTCAACTTGAATATGAAACTGTGATTGAAAAAAGTCAAAATGTTAAGTTTCAAAGCCAAAAAGGCAAAACTGGCTGAGGCTTCCATAGACACTCCTCAGCCTGCTTGGGAGTGTGAAGGGCACACTGGTGAAAGGGCATTCCTTGGGGCATACTTGCAATGCCCCTGGTGAAGAGGCACACTAGCGGTGCGCTGTGTGAGCTCTTTGAGGACTGAGGCTGGGAGGATGCTTCGTCCTCACACTGCCCCTTCTGTAACCTTTGGGGCCTCTGGGTCTTGGATGTGAAGATTAATATCCACTTCATTCCTCTGGACACTCCAGGTGGAGGTGTGGGGTCTTAGACTGTCTCTAGAGGAAGGGCCATGACACTGTGTTTGAAATTTTGACCTTAGAAGTGGATACCAGAGATCCAGCCAAAGACATCAGGTTCCTAGGGATAGGCAGAAGTCCTCCAGGGTCTTACATGCTTTCTGCCCACTCTTCTATTAGCAGCTTCAGTTTCATATCACCCCGAGTGAGTGTGATAGTGTTGAAGTCGCTGAAGTTATAGGTTATTTTACATTTTGATGTGGGATTTTTCTGTTTTTGATTGGAAGGAGGCAGAAATTGGAGAAAAGGGATCACCCTAGGAAGGGGCCACTGGCAAGGAGTGGAGTTGGCCCCACAGAGTCCTGGGGGCTGTGACCTGAGGCCTGGACACCAGGCCCTGTGAGTCTCAAAAAAAAAGTACCCTCCTAAATTCTATTAGGATTTCGGAAATTTTTTGCACAGTAATAAGCTCTGGATTTGCTCTTTGGGCTTGTCAAAAGGGAAAAGTTAACTCAAAGATTGTAAGCTATTAAGTATTCCAGCCATGTTGCTGACCTAGATGGATAGTTGTACCTCAAAAAGTAGGTGAGAAATAGCTTCCTCACTGTTCCAGGTTGTCAAATACTAATGACAGAAGAGCTCACTTACGTGCCAAAATTCACTTTTATACTAGTTTTTCAGTGCTTTAATATTCATAACTTAAATTTTTAAACTCATATTTACAAACACTACTGTAACTTCAGTGAAACAATTGTGTGATTGAAGCTTTTTGCTTATTATAGTATTTATTACACTACTTAACTCAGTAAATATATAAAAGTAGCCTTCAATTTATTTTTATATTATTTTCATGTTTTTTACCTGCAGTTGTGTATGTGAATTTATCTTGTTAACTGAGATGTAATACTGAGGACCAATAAACTTATCACTGAACAAGCAGAGCCTCCAGTAGTTGCCTGTTGTATTCCCAAAGAGTCCCTGGGGGTTTAGGAGGTGGCCTTCCCCCTGGGACTGGGGACCTCCTCGCAGTTTTTCCCCGGGATGCCTCTTTGCTGGGGCTGCCCCAGGAGGAATCCTTGGGAGTTCCACTCCCCACCCCAGACCCCTGAGCGGCCGCGGAGAATACGGTTCATATGAGGAGACCACCGTGGCTTGCGGTGGGCACTCTCTGGGAGTCCCAGATCCCAAGGAGGGGCTCGAGGAAGCTGGCTATGGGTGCGGGGGTCTCGCGGGGCCCCAGAGACAAGCTGTCCCACCCTCACCCAGAGAAGCCGCATCCGCAGTCCCGGCACTTGGCCTGCGGGGCACCCCGCCTGCGCCAGGCTGCCTTAGGAACCACTGCTTCACAGGCTGGTAGCTTGGTTTAATCCCGGCCAAAGCTCCGTCAGGTGGTCACTTGGTCCCGCTTTACAGTCGGGGGATGAGCAAGGCGTGAAGGGACAGTAGTTGGCTCAGGTGACAAAGTCACTGCCCTCGCCAGGTTAGATCCGAGCACCCCTCCTGGTGCTCCCTAGGTCAGGCGGGCCTTGGAACTGCACGGTCTAAGGGAGAGGTCGGCCGGAACCCCCGGAGCTCTCAAGGACCCACCCTGTGCAGGGGCTTCTGTCATTTCGGAAAAAGGGCCGACTAAGGAGGGTCACCGCCGGCGTCCACAGAGACCCTGCTTCCTATCCCACCCTCAATGCAGGGGCCTCCGGACGAAGGAAGTGACCCACTGGGAAGATCTGGGAGCTGGCCCGAGGGAGCGGGTGCAGACTCCACAGGCAGCCTCCCTCAAATGGTTGGGAAGGTGGTCTTGGGTTTGGAGGCTCTATGTGATTGCAAAACCGTGCGAGGAGCTGAGAGAATTGGGGGAGGGGTCTTGGCCTCAGTACTATACACCCTCCTCAGCACTGGCTTACCCAGAGCCTCCCAACACGCCCCCTCCCTCCCCGCTATGGCCCCCGTCCCCCCCACCCCCCGACACACCACCACACGCGCCATCCTACAGGGCTTGAACCTTGAAGGAGCTCCTGTGCTTGCACTTCCCAGAAGCCGCCAGGGTTTGGGGATTAACCCCAAAGAATTGTCAGAGAGAAGTGGGGACAGTAAATGGCAAAGAGCTCCAGGACTGGATGATCTTTGAGGGCCAGGAGGACTTGGAGGCCAAGAAGTCCAGGGATGGGGAAAGGGGTCCTCCCCACCAGTGGCCCACAGTAGGGGCCGGGGACTGCTGAACTGAACCCTGAGGGCATGCTTGACCAAGCCAGAGTCCCAGAATCAAGGAATCCTGGTGGGATAGACATGTGGAAAGTGATTTGAAGCAGAAGGTGGAGCTGCTAAAAATCACAAGGCTCTCTGAGGAGTACAGAGAAATGCTGATGTATTAATTTCTATCATATATTCTAGGAAACAGTCATGCCCGAAGAAAATCTGACCATGGTCCTACTGCCAGCTCATGACGGAAAGGGAATGGCTTCGTTGCTCTAAGAGGAGTCCAGGGTAGTACCAGCTTCAAGTTCAGCTGGTCTCAGATGTCATCAGAACCCCCTCTCTGTCCTTAGTGGCTTCACTCTCCCCTGGCAGTAAGCTTCCTCTGTGCCACCCAACAGCCCCAACACCCCAAAGGCAAGACCCGACCTCTCTCTCCAAAGGCAGGCCCAAAATCTGGGGTCACATTCTCATCCCTGAATCAGTCACAATGGTCAGGAGTATTCTGATTGGCCTGGCCAGGGGTTACTGCACATTTATGAGGGCGCTTCAACATCATTTGGGAACTGGGTTCCCCAAAGAAGGGTTTGCTCCCCTGGATCAGCATTGCACATCCAGCTGAAGGCCATTTCTGAGCTTTTCTGTTAAAGTCAGATACCTATCTGATTTAATTTTTTTTGCTTTCTGCTAGTCTTTTCTAGTACAAGTGATAGCAAACATAGTTGTTCTGTTGTGGTGGTGGTGATTGTAGTAGTGACTTTTAAACAAGGGAAGAAAAATTTTAACTTGAAAATGTTCTATTCGCTAAGATAATTGCCCCCCTGAAGATGGAGAAAAGGCTCCCTACTGCCTCTGTATACCCAGGGACACCAGTGTTCCATGGGAGCCTGTTTGATACTTTTTTTTTCCTAAATAAAAGAAGGATCAGGAATTCCCTGGTGGTCTAGTGGTTAGGATTCTGCACTTCCACTGCTGTGGCCTGGGTTCAATCCCTGGTCAGGGAAATGACCAAACCAAAAGAAAAAAAAGATCATGTAGACTGTAATGCTACTCCACATTGGTGGGGGTGAGAACTGGACTAACTAGAGAGTGATTTTGAAGGAGCAATTGACAAGACGAAATGACTAATTAAACAAGAGCCAAAGGGATGAATGACCTCAAGGTAGAAGTGGAAAAAGCCAAAGTGGAAAAAAACCCAACATTTTGAAACAATTCCAAAATTCTTTTGTTTCATTCTCCAGAAATTTGAAGAAAAATAAATTTATCCACAAATTATTCCTGTTTTGCCCAGGCCTCAGCATTGCTAAATTGACTAGCCAAAATAATTTGGTTAAAAAACTTGCATCAGGGTCGACAAATTTTATGTCAAACTAATAAATGATTATAAGTCTGTAAAAAAAAAAAAAAGCTAACCAAATGAAGTGTGACTATATTTCCATTTTATCCTACCATTACTACTGTTTTTCCATACCAATAAACAGGTTTAATTTTTTTCCTTCATAGCTTCAAAATTTTAAGAAACTTTACATCTTTACTCTGAAATTTCATGCCTGGGTGAATGTACAAATAATAGCAAAATAAGGACAACAGGAGGAGGAAAGATGGTTTGATAACCAAAAATTCATGGAATTTTCTAACTAAAAAAACTATTTCTAGATAACTAATAGGAACCTACTGTATAACACAGAGAACTCTACTCAATACTCTGTAATGACCTATATGGGAATAGAATTTTAAAAAGAGTGGGTATATATATATATATATATGTAAAACCAATTCACCGCTACACAGCAGAAACTAACACAACATTGTAAGTCAACTATACTCCAATAAAAATTAGAAAAGAAAACAAGTACTCGATTTCAACCTCTTTGTTTTACAGATAAAAAGGATCAGAGACCCAAAGAGGCTGGACATCTTGCCCGAGGGTGTTGCCCTATATCCCTTCCCCACTAACTTTTCCTTTCTGTGCATCCAGCTTCCTTGCAGGAGCTGGGAGGAGCTGGAGGTCATTTGAAAGACAGCTGAAGTGGGGCGGCAGGCAGTGTCAGCCCTGAATAGTGAGCTTGAAGCAGAACCTTGGGCAGCTCCTTGACACGGGATCAGTGAGAATGAGAGCCATGGATAAGGAGGATGTGGGGTACACATAAAGGCTAAGGAGGGCAGTGATGACCAGCAGGGTGATAGGCCACCTGGACTCACCACTTGGAAGGACTCAGGTGGCTGGTGATGGGGTTCAAATGAAGTGGGGCCTGGGGGTAGATGAGGGTGGGGAAGTTTGGGGGCCAGCTCTGCTGGAAATGCAGATTCCTGGCCCCTCATAGGAATACCCTGGAGCAGGATGAGTGAAAGTAGGTCAGTGTTTAGTGGTGTCTGTCTGCCAGGGGTTTCTTGGCTGAGAAGCTGGGCTGTGGCACTGGAACCCAGGCATGAGGGCAGTGGGGCAGCTCTGGAACCTTCCTGCTCAACATCCTGCTGTCTAGCACTAGATTCTGACTCTGAGTATGGGGGGCACAGCGGGATATTGTCCTGAGGGGAGCAGGTCCTTCTGGCCCTCCATAGGGCTCCTTGCCTTCCTGGCTGCCCTTATAGGAACCTGGATCTTCCCCTCAGTAGGGGTAGAGGGCAACTGGGAGAAGGCTTCATGCTGTGATATTTGAGCACCAAAAGGTCTTCCTGTCACCTACCCAGGGGGCCTGGAGGTGTCCCCCAGGAAAGAGGGGAGGCCAGTGGAGGCCCTGTTCCCTCCCTCAGCCCCCTCCAGCACCACTGGAGGGATAGTGTGGGAACATCATCTCTCCTCCCAGGAACAGCAAGGAGGAGGTACAGCCGCAGCTGGAGAAGGGCTGTTAAGGGGCTGGGAATGCTGGTCAAGGCTGCCTGCCCTGGGCAGCAAGGAGCCCCAAGAAGCTTGTGACTCCAGGGAAAGCATAAGGCTGCAAGGTGCGGAAAGCCATGCTTGCCAAGGGTCCAAGGAAGGTGAGGGCAGTAGGAGAGGGCAGATTGGAAGTAGAAAAACAGGGACTTGGACATCTGAAGAGTCCAGGTGACAGGAAGTAGGCAGAGGGAGTCAGGAGTATCTGGCTGGAAAACCTGAGTGGGAGTGGAGGATGGCGGCTGAAGAGGTCATCTGGGCGGCTTCATGGCTTGAAAGCCTCCAGGAACTGTACATGGAGGTGTTGGTCATGTGTTCAATATGTCATGGATTTATTGAGCACCTACTACACCAGTGCTGCACTGGTGAGACACCATAGCCTTGCTCTCAGGGAGATCCCAGTCTAGCCTGGGAGACAGCCCAGGCAGTAAAGTAAGAAGGCTGTGTTGCAGAGTTAGGGGCCATGAGGATCTGTGATGGAAGAAAACAGGAACTACTTTAGATGGTGTGACCAGGGAAGCCCTCTCTGAGAGCTGAAGGATGAACTGAGCCACAATAAGAGCTGTGGACACACCTTCCAGTACTCAGACTCTCCAGGCCGGGAGGCAGGTGGGGGCCGGTTGTGTTGTAGGAACTGTTGGCAGCCACATGGCTGGAACAGTGCTCCCCTGGGAGCAGGAGGTCTGGGATGAGATGGGAAATAGGCAGGTGCCAGGTTGTACAGCACCCCCTACCCCACACCCCTACTCCCCTAGGCCACAGCAGGGAGTTTGCTTTTATTTATTTTTTTCCTAAATGCCATGAGAAGCCATTGGAGGTGGAGAATGGATGATGGGTGGGGGCAAGTCAGAGGGCCAGATGATGGACCAGGCTGGGGATGCAAGTGGGCAGAACTGAGCTCTATTTTGAAGGTAAACCCAACAAAATTTACTCATGGATCAGATGTGAACGAGCCGGGGGGACCCCCAGGTCCAGAGCAGCCAGGTGGATGGTGGCGGATAGTGGACTCGGGAGCTCTATTTTGCCTGAATATCATCTGAACTCCCTATTAGCCATCCAGGTAGGGGGGAGGGTGTAAGTAGGCTATGTCATGTTGAAGTCAGGAGCTCAGTGACAGGTGTCATGAAATCTGGGGGCCAGCTGTGGCTGGTAGAGAGCCATGGATCCAGGGAAAGATCCAGGGCAGGCCAACACTCCTAGGTCTGAGGAGGTGAGAGAGAGAGAAGGACATGTTGCAAGAAAAAAGGAGGGGTACTTCCCTGGTGGTCCAGTGGGTAAGACTCTGCTCCCCTAACGCAGGGGGCCCGGGTTTGTTCCCTTATCAGGGAACTAGATCCCTCATGCATGCTGCAACAAAGACCTGGTGCAGCCAAAACAAATAAATATTTTTTTAAAAAAGGAGGGATTGGTGGTGTTGGATGCTGCTAGGGGGTGGGGGAGGGGCTGGCAGAAAGCTGAGGCAAGATGATCTTGAGAGCAGTTTCAGTGGAGTAGTGGGGACAAAAGATCGGTATGCATCCATGGAAGAGAGGTAGGAGGGGCATGGATACAGAGAACTAAAGACAACTCTTTGGAGAAATTTGCTCTGAAGTGCAGCTGAGGAAATGGGTGGTACCTGGAGGGGGGAGTTCAAGGGAGTGTTTTGGGTTTTGTTTTTTAATGAGATACTATAGAGTTACTTCTCCAGGTTCTAAAATCTATAGGCATAGTGGCTAAAGGAGAAAACTCAGTTGAAAGTACTTCGGAAAGCCATTAAGTGCCTTGTGGAACCCAGAATTCAAGGTTGTGTCCACAGCCCAGTAAAGTCTGAGACTTCAAGGATGGGAATGAGAGGGAATGTGTGTGTGTTTATGTCCAGGTCCCTAAACCCCCTGTGTAAGGACTCACTGGGGCATGGAGGGTCGGGGGGAAGATGGGGAGTGTGGGGGGAGGGAGACCTGGAGCACCTGTATTTGCCCTCAGCCTCTGGTCCACAGAGGGCAGGTGGTGGGTGGGAGGACTAAAGGAAACAGCTTCTCACTTTGCAGCAGGGGTGTGTGGGTCAGGGGCTCTCTCCAGGACAACCAGGGGAATAGAAACCACAGGGGCAGAACGCAGGAGGCTATAGTGGGGAAGGGGTCAGAAGGGGTTGGTGTCAGTTTCTGTGAGAGTCAGGTCCATAGACCACTACGGGAGATCTTGACTGTGGGCTCCTGTTTCCTCAGTGAGCTCAGTCGTAAGGGCCTCAGATGAGGGAGGAGGCTGCAGTAAGGGGGTGAGAGGTGTCCCCTCCATTACAGGGTGGCTTCCAGGAACAGTTGGGTTGGAATGTCCAGGTGTTTGGGAGCTGCTGATGACATGGGGAGGCAGATGTAGAAGCCTAGGCATTCTGAGATGAGAGGGGCTGAGGGCAAAATGGGTGTCTTTTCAGGGGTCCAGCCCCTGCACCTCCCACATGGAACTTTGCTTCCTGGGCAATCAGCCTGCCTGTCTTCAGCTCCTCTTCAAATCTCCATCCCCCACCCTGCTGTCTGGGGGAGTCTGTGCCATGGGCTGCGGGTCTACCTAAACGGTGACCTAGAGACGGTCGCTAGGCTGAGTTGAGGGGATACCCATGAATGGAGGTGACCCCATGTCTCCACCCAAGCTCTGCTCACCACAACCAGAGAAGCACGTGGCCAGCCCCGAGTCAGTCGTGGTCAGAGTCCCGCAGGTCTCTTCTGCAGCATCTTCTGCAGTAGTAGGGAGCAGGTTGCTCAGGGCCATCCTGACCCCCAGGCCTTCATCTGCCAAGGAGGGCACCCCATGAAGCTTTGCTCCTAATGCTCTCTTAAATCGCTGGGAGGCAAAACCAGGTCAGCCTCACCCGATCTATGCATGGGGCTGCCCCAATGCAGAGAAGCCCTCGCTGTAGAGGTGGGCTCACCCTGGGCTTGCTTCGCCTGCCCTCTTCCATGCCTGGGGGACAGAGGCGGAGAACTTTCCAGTAGGAGGTCAGATGGGGGGATTGCTGCTATTCCTCAGGCTGGTGGCCAGTGTGGAGAGGATGGGGGGTTAACACTTTGTTATGGGGAGAGTTCCTGGGTCAATCCGGGGCCTGAGGGCTGTGTGATCATTTGCTGAGAAGCCACCAAGGGTCAGACCAGGGGTTCACCGCATGGGCTGGATTTGCCTGGACGCGCGCACCACCGCCTCCCTACAC
>NW_006792177.1:2168165-2205429 GCF_000442215.2 Lipotes vexillifer | reverse complement strand
ACACGAGAGAGCTCGCGCCCCACCCCGCACCCCTCCCCCCGAACACATACTTTGCTTGCAGAGGACCAGGCGCCGGAGAAGGCGCGTCCCCGGGCCGGGCTCCCTCGTGTCCGGGAAGGAAAACCGGGCGGCGGGGCCATCTTGAGAAGGAAAAAAGCCGCAAGCCAAGACCTTGACCCAAGAGAAGGCCGAGGGCGCAACGAGGCCGGGAGAGAAACCGCGAGGCGCGCTGCCAGTAAACCCGACGCCACCGAGCCGGGAGGGCAGCGGGCTCCGCGGGGCAGGGCGTAGCCCAGAGAACGCGCGCCCGCCCGTGTAGTTAGTCGGGGTGCGCTTCCTGGAGGAGGACTAGGAGGATTTACCGCTCGAGCAGCCGGGATGAATGGAGGGGGCGGGGCCCAGGAGGACTGGGCCCAGCAGAGGCCCCCTGCCGAGAGGAGGGCATGAGGGGGCCCGGCCGAGAGCTTAAAGCCGACTGCAGGGAGGCCCTACCCAGACCCGCCTCACTGCCTCAACTCCGAGGGTCTCCGAGCTCACCGAGCTTCTTCCCAGAAACTTCGCAGCCCCGCTCGGCCCCTAACGCTCAGCGCGCGGGCCCGAAGAAGCCCAGTCTACGCGTTCTGGCTAAGTCGCCGCGGGCTCCCGGGAGTAGCCCGCCCGGGCTGAACTGGAGCGCGGGTGAGGGCGCGGGGCGGGCGGTCGGGACCCCGCCCGGGCCGCGCTGGGGATGACCGTTGGCGCGGCATTAGGACCCAGGCGCGGCGCAGGCTTGTGTCACCGGCTCCAGCCGCCGGCCCGCCCTGGACGCCGAGGTTGGGGTCCCGCGGCACCTGGTGAGGAGCCAGGGCGTGCGCACTGGTGTGCAGCCGTCCCGCGGCTGATCGCTGGGGCCACGGCTGCGGCCACCAGGCGCGTGTTCCATCTCCAGCCATGCGGTGGGTGCCTGCGGCTGGAAGGCCGTCCGGCCTCCGTCGCAGAGGCGTGCTAAGCTGGGACGCGGAGCCGTCGAGGCGCTGGGGGGAATGCTGACGCCGTCGGCCTGCACCGGCCCCCGGCGTGGTGGGCGAGAGGGTCGTGGGGGCTTCCCAACCGGGACGGGCGTGCCCGGGGTGAGTTCAGCCACGAGGGAGTGGGAGCCCGGGTGGGTACGCGGGTGGCTGGGGGAAGCCCAGGACGACTTCGAGGGCACTACGCGCTTGACTTAACACCGTTTTGAAACGCTTAACAGCTTTTCAACCTACGAGGTAGCTGGTGGAGGGGTGGGGGGTTTGCAAATGGCGGGGCGGAGTTGCGGGGTCCTTAGCACCTGGAGCGCCAGGGTCTTCGCAGCCGGGCGTGCAGCCACCTCGGAAAGCCTCTCTTTACGTTCTACCAGACACCTTCCCGTCCCTGGCGCTGCGCGGCAGCCTGCCCACTCTTAGGGATCCTTGGGCCTCTGACTGTGTCCCCTGCGCGGCCGCAGCAGTCTCTCCGTCGCTGCTCTGACGCCCGGGGTTTGTACGACCATCTATTTACGTGCATTTGAACCGCCCCGCATGGGAGTAGCATCCCCACCCTTCCATACCATCGTCATCCTCGTCCTTTGCCCATCCCTGCAGCCTCTGGTGCTAGCTTTACTGACCCCGCCCCTCCCTTCAGATGCCGCCCGGGCTCCCGCCCCGGGAGTCCGTCCGCATCCTGCCCCCCGACCCGCAGGGTCTCCGAGTCTGGAGGCGCTTTCCTCTCGTGCACGCGGCCCTTCCTGTCGCTTCCTTTCTCGCACAGCGAGGCACAAACCGCCCGGACCATCCATCCGGGGCCCGGCGCTGAGAGCGCGGACAGCTCTCTTCCTCCCCCACCCCGCGGCATCTCCCAAGAGGACCAACGGCTCCGCCTCCCAGGAGAAAGTGGGTGGTGCTGAGGGCAGGAGGCCGTTGCCGGGTCGCCCCAGTGTGACCCCTGGCGCGTGCGGTTGTGGGCAACTGCACGTGTGATGGGTGTTGATGGCACCAGGGACCGACGTGAGAGTGAGAGCCGAAATGTGCTGGAAGAGCCCCAGCCCAGTTACTGGGCTTGGCAGCGAAGGCTTGAGAGAGGGAGGCCGGCTTCCACAGGGAAGGTGGCCAGACGGGTCTCCTCCCTCCAGACTCCAGCAACAAGCGAATCCTTCCTTCCTTCACCGGGTACTGTTAATTACTCCTGCAGAAAACATGCTGAAAACATCTCCCTGTCTGCCTCGGTCCTTTCCCACCTGGGCAGCCCCTAGCAGATGGGCTGAAGAATAACAGGCCTGGCTTCCTGTGGCTCCTCAAGGAGCCCCTGTCTTGTACTGTCCCCTGCTCCTTTTTCTCCCAGGGTCTCTGGGAAGGGTAAGAAAGACTCAGCAGGATTGGTGTGTGGTGGGCAGCAGATGTGCCCTGAAGACTGTCCGGGGCTGGTGCATGGAGCTGATGACAATTCTTTGGCTTGCCTTGCAGAAAACTCTTCTATCATGTCGCAGAATGGATACTTAGAGGATGCAGGTGAGTACATTTCAGGTATGGGTGTGTGTCTCTAGAGAGCTCCTTGGTCAAAAGTCTCTAGGGGACCTAGTCCATCCACCTGGGTACTCATGGTCCTCTGCTGGTGCTGGGATGCCTTTGGATTCTACCCTCCAGAAGGTTGTGATGTGGTCAGAGGGGCAGCTGACACTGCCCTGGACTCTGGCAGATCTCTGGTGGTCCTGTGGTCCTGGGAGGCCAGGCTGCTCCCATCCTGCACTATGTGGACCATCTGTTTTGCTGTTACAATGCTCTGGTTGTCTGACTAGCTTATAGGCTAAGTGTTGTGTGTGCCCACATTCCTCAGACCCCGCCCAGCCCTGTGAGGGAGGGGCTGCCATTGTCCCTCTAAAGAATTGTAACCTCTCTGCACCTCAGCTTTCTCTGCTTGCACCAGCCTAGCTCTCTCCCTCCCCATATCTCTGGGCTGGCTCTGTGCTGCCTCTCCTGAGCCCAGATTCGGGAGCTGGCCTCAGAGGGGTGTTTAGTGGGACAGTGCTTGGACACAGCAGTGATGTGCTCCTACCCAGGGTCCCCAGGGCATGGTGACTGCATGTGCCAGGCTGCTGGTGGGCAGGTTAGGTATGTGATTGCGCTATAGGGTGGAGATAGGGCACACATGGCATCCCAGGAGCCTTGCAGGGAGCTGGTAGTGTCTGCTGGGTAGGTCCTAGATAGAGCCCAGGACAGGGGAGAAGAGGGACAGTGTGAGAGGCATATGCCGGGGAATAGTGGGTGCCGGTGGGGGAGACAGAAGGGAGGCTGGGACAGGTTGGGGCTGGGGAACCAAGCATTCTAAGCAAAGCAGGTCTAGAATTGGGGAGGAAGGTGTTTTTCAATGACGTGAGCTCCATGACAAATGGGGGAATGACATCTTTCGACTTCATAGTTCTTCTCTGGGCTCTGGGTGCAGTGCAGACCTGGAGTTAGGGGTCACCAGTCCACGATGGCCTTGACAGGGGAGGCCTAGTGCCTCCTACCCAGAAAGGGCCCAGGCTGAGCACAGGACATTGGGGGAACTGGGCCTGGGATGTGCAGAGGAAACCAGTGGGAGGGAGTGGAAGTGAGTCAGGGTGAGTCACTGCCTGGCAGGTGGAGGCATGCTGCTGACCCGTCCCTGTTCCTGCACAGGTGTTTTTCAGGCATCGGTGGGGTCTCAGCTACAAGGGCTCCTGGGTGAATCACAAGTGGTGGACCACAGGGGACCCACAGGACAGTGAGGAAGAGGTGTCAGCTGGGCCAAGAGTAAGGCAGGGAGGGCCCTAGGTGGACTTGCCAGAGAAGAAAGGGTCTGTCAAGCCTTGAAGAAGGCCCTCCAGGGAGGGAAGCCCTCAGCTTGGAGGACAGGAGCTGGCATGCCTGGGGTGCTGGCCGCTTGGCCTAAGGAGTGAGAGATTGAGGTGGGCGGTGTGGGACTGGGCCTGAGGGGCCAGGGGTAGCAGGGCTGGCTCAGGCTGTCATCCCAGAGGCTGTGGGGAGCCCCAGCAGGACTCAGGGCAGATTGGAACTTTTGCATGTCATCAGGAAGGCTTCCTATAGGAGGGGGCCTGTGTTGGGGGTCAGTTGCAGGAACTGAGAGGCAGACCAAAAGAAAGGGGCAGCAGGCTCTGTGCTCTGGAGTCCCAAGGTGCCATAACATGCCCTCGCCCACCATGGGTGGAGGCCTGAGATGAGGCCTCCTCTGGGGTCCTGTCACCTCTGTCTCTGGCTCTGTTTGTCTGGCTCTCTTGCTTCCTGGGCCTTGTCTGATGTTGGACTAAGGTCTCTCAGCCTTGATGCTTTGCCCCACATGCCCTCCCTGTGCCAATGAGGTCCAGATACTGCAGGGCTCTGGCTTTCCTTGAGTCGCTTCTGGGGAGCCAGACAGGTCCAGGTCCCACAACCTGGAGGTTCTGAGAAGGCAGGGGCCAGTCAGTCTTAACTACATCATTGTACCATGTGCCTGGCTCAGTGTCTGTGGAATGAACATGTTCTTTCTCTAGCTAAAGGATATGTGTGGCACAGAACAGTGCAGGGTTCCCGCTGCTGAAGAATGTTGGAGAAAACCGTTGGGTGGGGGGTGCCAGCTGGCTGCCATACTCAGGGGGCTGGGCCAGGACCAGATATTGGGCCTAGCTGAGGCTTCCTTCCTAGCCTGCTAGAGGCCTCCCTTACCACTCACCGAGATTGTACCAAGTGGGACAGCCCAGGGGCCCCTGCTCCTTTGGCTTGGAGCCCCTTTGTCCTGTGTGTAGCCAGGCCCTCTTGGGGGGGTCTCTCTTGGTGGTGGTTGGGGCTCCAGGCTACCTCAAGTGTGACGTGGATGATGCCTCTGAAACCCGTGAGGAGAGCCTGGGGGATGAGGCCTTCGACACAGTCAACTCCTCCATTGTGTCTGGCGAGAGCATCCACTTCTTTGTCAACGTCAACCTCGAGGTGCAGCCCACCCAGTCCGGTATGGGGGTTGTAGCAGGGACGGGTCGGGGGAGGCACGCAGGGGACTGGGGACTGGGCAGATACGGCCCTGCTCCACCAAGAGAGACCTGAAGGGCTGGGGCTACCCCCTGAGCCCTCCCACTTTCCTCCAGCAGAGAGTGAATCGCCTGGAGGCTACGGTCTCCTACACACCTCCCGCAAGGTAAGTGGCCCATTGACCGGATGGGAGACATTTGGTCCTGGGCCACTAGCTGGGGGTGGAGGTGGTTGCTTCCCTGAGAGAGCTCACACTGATGCTGGATCTCATACTAGCCCAGGGCCTGGCTGCTGGGGCCAACCTTGCTGGTCTTCTCTCTGGGAAGGGGGTGCCGGGTCCTGGTGGGCAGGGTCAGCCGGGGACCACCACAGAGGAAGGACCCAGACAGAGACAGGTCTTTCTTATTTATGGGCCTGTGTGGTTCTGTGTGTGGGGCCCCCACAGTACCTGAAGTTAAAGAACTTTGAGGAAGAGATCCGAGCGCACCGGGACCTAGATGGCTTCTTGGCACGGGCCAGCATCATCCTGAACGAGACAGCCACCTCCCTGGATGACGTGCTACGGGCCATGCTGTGCCGCTTAGCCCAAGACTCCCACAACACCGAGCCCGACTGCAACTTGGACCTGCTCATGGCCATGCTCTTCACTGATGCTGGGGCCCCCATGGAGGGTAAAGGTAAGGGCTGTCCCTCTGCCTGGGCGGGAGGTCAGGGAGGTGGGGCCATCTGACCCTCCTGTTCCTTCCACTCTGTCAGCAGTTCACCTACTGTCAGATACCATCCAAGGGGTCACTGCTACAGTAACGGGGGTGCAATACCAGCAGTCGTGGCTCTGCATCATGTGAGTTGCCAGGCCGCCACAACTGGCCTCCCCACGTCACCTTGGAGCCAGGCATCCAGTCCCTGTGGAGGCTGGCTCGCTCAGTTTGCAGGGAGAGTGAGGAATCCATCCCATTTGGTCTTTTTTTTCCTCCCTAACAGAGGTCACTGGGGTCATAGTTGGGGGCTCGGGGAGAGGGGAACCCCAGCTCCCAAGGGTGGCAACTGTGTGCTGTGTGTCCTCTCTGTCCCTGCCAGCTGTACCTCCAAGGCTCTGCTGAAGCGGCATGTGTGCATCAGCCGCCTGGTTCGCCCGCAGAACTGGGGGGAGAATTCCTGTGAGGTGCGGTTTGTCATCCTAGTGCTGGCCCCACCCAAGATGGTGAGGAGGGGTTTCGGGTGGCTGCTCTGTTTCCCAGGAAGGAGGGTTCCAGGTTACCCTGCCCTCTTCTTGGGGGCATCTCTCCCAGTGCTGGAGACACCACAGTCCTGGCCTCTGAAGGCCACATTCTCACCCTCTCTGTTCATCTCTGCCCTACTGGGGTTTATCTGAAGCATACTTGGTAGGTTTTCATCAAGGCCTAATTTCCCCAGAAGTTGCCCAAAAGGTTCTATTTCTTTCCTGACTGAAAAGAGATACTTTTTTTTTTTTTTTTTCCCACCACGTGGCATGTGGGATCTCAGTTCCCTGACCAGGGATCTAACTCGTGCCTGCCCCCTGTGATGGAAGCACAGAGTCTTAACCACTGGACCTCCAGGAAGTCCTGGGTTGTTTGTTTTTTTGATAGTGAGCTGCATGAGCTGTTTGTATGTTTTGGAGATTAATCCCATGTCAGTCGCTTCGTTTGCAAATTCTGTGTTGATTGATAGAAATTTAGGTTTCTCCCATATCTTGGCTACTGTGAATAATACTGCACTGAACATGAGAGTGTATATATCTCTTTGAGATCCTGATTTCAGTTCCTTGTGATGTGTAACCAGAAGTGGGATCGCTTAATCATATTCTAGTTAGAAAACTAACATATTCTATTGCTAGTTTTTTGAGTATCCTCCATACTGTTTTCCATAGTGGCTGTATCAATTTACTTTCCCACCTACAGTGTACCAGGCATCCCTTTTCTCCACATGCTTGCCTACACTTGTTATCTTTTGGGGTTTTATTTTGTTATTTGTTTGTTTGTTTGTTTTTGAGCAAAGCCATCCTACCAGGTGTGAGGTGATATCTCGTGGTGGTTTTGATTTGCATTTCCCTGATGATTATTGATGTTGAGCACCTTTAATCAGGTTATTTATTTTGTTGCTATTGTGTAGTAAGAGTTCCTTTTATACATTTAAAATATTAACCCTTTATTAAATATATGGTTTGCAAATATTTTCTTCCATTGTGTAGATGGGTCCCCTGCATCGGCAGGCGGACTCTCAACCACTGCGCCACCAGGGAAGCCCAAGAGATACTTTTTAAGATTATTACTATTCAAACATAGGGGCCTTTCTTTGGCCTGCCCAACCCTAACTCTAGTTGGCTATGATTTGTTGACCAAAGATCCCCACTCCTTCCTGGGGCATTTACCCCCTGGCCAGGGGCATCTCGCTTTTGTGGGGGCTGAGACTTATACAGTTTGGGGAATCTTCTTTTATGGAAAAGGATTTTAAAGTCATTAATAGAAAATAACTAGGGCCCCTCCCCAGGCCTGGGAAGGGCCTTAATGCTTAAGATTCCACTGGCTTCTTGATGATTCTGCCCCTGCCTCTGGTGTAGACTCAGAGCTTCGGATGGCCCCTCCCCAGTCTTTCTCTAAACAAAGGGGGTGCTAACGGGATCGTCCCTCCCAGGGCTTTCATAGACATGCTGTGAATCTCTCCAGATGTTACTGTGCTGGGGAGAGAGGAAGGGCATTTAGGGCAGTGGGCAGCTCATGGGTCAGAGGGAGTGACAGCTGACAAGGTGGCCAGAACAGCTGGAAGGAATAGAATCCCTATGATTGAGTGGCTAGACTGGTGCCTTGAGACATGCCAGCCATCCTGACACCTGGCTCCTCCTCGGGGGAACAAGCCTGTTCTAAAGTTACCAGTAAGCACAGTGTGCACGGTGCAGCCCCGGGACTGTAGCTTTGGGCAGCATGCGGCGGGGGGGTGGGGGGGGGGGTGCGGTGCATGCTGTTCCCAGGGGACCTAGGTTGGGGCGGTGAGACAGGCTGCTGTGGTGGAGGTTGAACATTGAGTTCATGGACAGGGTTGAGCTTGGCCAGGCAAGAGGCAGAAGGCTGGATGGGCGTGGAACCCCTCTGAAAATCATAAACCAGCCGACCATGCAAATGCCACCAGTGAAAAGTAGCTGGGTGAACATTTTTCTCCATCATCATGATTTCATTATCCACAATTACACAGATTTAATACCTGAGTTTATTAAAAAAAAATACTAGGTTGATGGTAGTTCTAGTGATCTGCTGACCTGGTGGAAATCATGGCAGGGTCCACTATGCTTGAACTTTGGGGGACTACACCTGGGTCATGGGGAGAGCACCTGCCACGTGCTTGGGAATGTCTGTCCATGAGTGGCCAGGCCGGGGTTGGGCACCCTTCGCTCTACAGTGGCTACAGATGTGATTCTCTTGCCCCATCCCCAGAAAAGCACCAAGACTGCGACGGAGGTGGGACGCACGTTTGCCACCATGTTCTTAGACATCACCTTCCGCCAGAAGCTCCTGAAGACCCGCACGGAGGAGGAATTCAAGGAGGCCCTGGTACATCAGAGACAGCTGCTTACCATAATGAGCCACTGTCCGAGCATCAGCACGAAGGACTACAGCATGAGCTCCATCTGCACCCACAGACCCCCGCAGGTGCAGGGCAGAGGTGGCCTGGGCGGGCAGCACGGGGCAGGGACACAGGGCTGATGAGCGCGTGTCCTCTTCCCAGCCCCCACGGCACAAGGACTTTCTCCCCATGGGGAGGGGCATCCGGGAGGACATCGCCCGCAGATTCCCCGTGTACCCACTGGACTTCACTGATGGTAAGTGGCCCATGGCCCTCCTGGAGCTCGGCCTGTACCTCAGGCCCCAGGCCTGTCCTGTGTCCCCAGCACACCCTCCACCCTGTCTCCCATTCCTAGGCATTATCGGGAAAAACAAAGCTGTGGGCAAATACATCACCACCACCCTGTTCCTCTACTTCGCCTGCCTCCTGCCCACGATTGCTTTTGGGTCCCTCAACGATGAGAACACGAACGGGGCCATTGGTGAGGGGTTGGAGCCTGGTGGGGCATATGCCGGGTGGGGCCCAAGGCCACGGTCCCCCTGACCGCCCCGCTTCCTCAGATGTACAGAAGACCATAGCTGGGCAGAGCATCGGAGGCCTCTTGTACGCACTCTTCTCTGGGCAGCCGCTGGTGGTGCTGCTGACGACCGCACCCCTGGCCCTCTACATCCACGGTGCAGTGGGGGCGGCAGTGGGGAGATGCTTCCTGAGGTCCCTGGTCCCAGCCTGGCCCTGACTGCTCACTCCTGTCCCGCCGCCTGCAGTGATCCGTGGCATCTGTGATGACTACAATCTGGACTTCAGTACCTTCTATGCATGGACAGGCCTGTGGAACAGTTTCTTCCTCGCGCTTTATGCCCTCTTCAACCTCAGCCTGGTCATGAGTCTCTTCAAGAGGTGACAGGGCCTTCCCTAAGCTTCTGGGACTCACTAGCAGGAGGGAGACCAAGGCCAGGGGCCTGGGTCAGCTTCCATGCCAGCCTCTGAGGCCCTGTTAAGCCTAGAGCAGATGGGGTGCCCCCACCATATCACTGCTCCAAGGGGAAAGCCTAGGACCCTGGTCCCCTTCATGGCAGGAGGTAGGGGGTCATGCTGAGGCTCGGGGAAGCCTCCCCACTACTAACTCACCCCGTCTTATGAGGCATATCCCCTGCTGGCAGGTCAACGGAGGAGATCATTGCTTTGTTCATTTCCATCACATTCGTGCTGGATGCTGTCAAGGGCATGGTCAAAAGTGAGTGTATTGCCAGCGGCCACCTGCTGCAGGGGAAGCTGAGTTGAGATGGGGGGCTATGGACTGTGCCCAGAGCAGCCAAGCATGCAAGCGCTCAGGCTGCTTCCATGGCCCAGGGTGCTCGGGAGCCATGACTGGCAAAGAGCAGCAGGCCCACGTGCTAGCAGGTGACAGAGCTGCCCTAAGCAGGATCAGAGGCCCTGGGCCAGGCAGGATTTGCTGTCAGAAATGGACAAGGGCAGGGTGTGGGGTGGTGGGTAGATAGGCAGGTGAAGGGGTCCTGGCTGACAGAAGGCCAGCTCTCTCCCCTCCTCCCCCCAGAATCCCTTCCTCCCCTCGGGGCTCCTTCACCCCCACATCCAGGAGGAAGCTGCTGGGCCCCAGGCTCCCAGAGCCCAGATGGCTGAGTCCTGTTGGCCTGTGTCCATAGTCTTCCAGAAGTACTACTGTGGCCACAACCACGGGAACTACTACGAAGATAGGTCTTCCTCAGTGAGCCTGCTGGGCCTCAGCCCCAGCCTCAACAGCAGCCTCCACGCTGCCCTCAACACCAGCCTCCTGGCCGGCCCACCAGAGCTGACTTCAGTGGGCAGCCAGGGCCCCGAGCCCCTGGCCCGGGACACGGCTGTGCTCAGCCTCCTCATCATGCTGGGGACACTCTGGCTGAGCTACACCCTCTACCAGTTCAAGAAGAGGTGAGGGGTGCCCACTCAGGGTGAGGGGAAGGGAGCACAAGCCACAGGCCACGCTGACACCCACCTGCCTCCCTAGCCCCTACCTGCACCCCTACATGCGTGAGATCCTGTCAGACTGTGCCTTGCCCATCTCAGTGCTTACCTTCTCCCTCATCTCTTCCTACGGCTTCCAGGAGATTAAGAGTGAGTTGGGACTAGGCGTGGGGTGTGGTGGGTCGCTGTCAGGGAGGAAGGCTTGAGCAGGGGCCTGTACCCGGCTGCAGTGGGCAAGTTCCGCTACAACCCAAGCAAGAGCCTGTTCGAGATGGCCGAGATGCACTCGCTATCGCTGGTGGCCGTCAGCGGCGCCATGGGCCTCGGCTTCCTCCTCTCCATGCTCTTCTTCATCGAGCAGAACCTGGTGGCTGCCTTGGCTAATGCCCCAGAGAACAGGTTCGCAGGGCTGGGGAGGGAGGGGTAAGCGTGTGTCCAGCCCTCCAGGGGCCATGGGGCTTTGTCCACATGTGACCCTGCCTGCTGCAGGCTGGTAAAGGGCACTGCCTACCACTGGGACCTCCTGCTCATCGCCATCATCAACACCGGGCTGTCTCTGTTTGGGCTGCCCTGGATCCACGCTGCCTACCCCCACTCGCCGTTGCACGTGCGGGCACTAGCTTTGGTGGAGGAGCGTGTGGAGAATGGGCACATTTACGAGACGTGAGTGTGAAAGTGGCCCCTTGAGACGTGGGGCCAGTCACGTGGACCCTGAGGTGGGGGGTAGCCCTGGGCCACATATGACCTAAGGAAGGATATGGTTTGGGGGATAAGGGCCCAGAAGTAACAGAGCCCAGGAAGCATATGTGACGTGGGATGGACACGGCCCTGTGGACCAGGCCGGAGGTGACCCAGTGCACTGGAACCTCGCAGGATTGTGAGTGTGAAGGAGACGCGGTTGACCTCCCTGGGCGCCAGCATCCTGGTAGGCTTCTCCCTCCTGCTGCTGCCCTTCCCGCTACAGTGGATCCCCAAGCCTGTGCTCTACGGCCTCTTTCTCTACATCGCGCTCACCTCCATCGACGGCAACCAGCTGTTTGCACGCATGGTCCTGCTGCTCAAGGACCAAGTGAGTGTCTGGCCCTGAGAGTGAGGGGTGGGGGTGGGGGATATGGCTGCAGACCTGCCCACACCTGGCCCCTGCCACCCACAGACCTCATACCCACCCACCCACTACATCCGGAGGGTGCCCCAGAGGAAGATCCACTACTTCACAGGCCTGCAGGTCCTGCAGCTGCTGCTGCTCTGTGCCTTTGGCATGAGCACCCTGCCCTACATGAAGATGATCTTTCCCCTCATCATGATCGCCATGATCCCCATCCGGTACAGGAGGGTGGCCAGCAGGCAGGAGGGACTCAGCTGGGCGGGAGACAGTGGGCTGGAGTGGCTACCCTCAGCCTGTTCCTCCCTGACCCAATGCTTATCCTCCTGCCTGTTCCCCCTCCCCTCAGCTACAACCTGCTGCCCCAAATCATTGAAGCCAAGTACCTGGACGCCATGGACGCTGAGCACTGAGGTCCTGACTACCAGGCCCTGGCCACACCCCATTTGCCCATCCCTCTGGGTCTTCCCAGGCTGGCTCTGTGGCTGTGTGTGGGTATCTTGGGGTGCTGCTCTGTGCTGCACCCCCTCACAACTGTCCCAAGTGGCCTAGGGTGTCTGGGCATTGAGGGGGCTCCAAGGTGTGTGTCTGCTTCTCTTCCCATTAGCCTTTTGCTTTGGGTCCGGAACTCTGCTCAGGGCAGCTTCTGCCCAGGGTGGGACTAAGCATGACGGATTTTCTTTTGATAAAAGAGCCTGAAAGAGAAACCATTTCCTTGATTGTGTAAGGAACTTGCTGTATGCACCTTAGAGAATAAAGCTCCTGTTTCTATGCTTCTACATACCGCCTCCATCCATGCTGCCCTGCCTCAGCCTCTGAAGGCCACCTGAGGGCCCTGAGGAGGGAGAAACCATCCCAGGGGAAGTGGGATAAAAGGGACTGATTTGTTGAGTGCCGCCTAAGGGCTATTACTTCCAACTCCACATAGTAGCTCAACAGGGAAACGTGGAAGGTCCAGGAGGCCTTTGTTCTGCCATGTTGCCAGGAATCTGCAGGGAAAGTGGGCTTGGGGCCAGTGAAGAGCCCAGTGGCTGGTAGGGTGGGATGAGCACATTCACGATGCTGCTTGCAGGATGGGTAAAGTTTAAAGGGGACAGAAAATGTACTGTGCATCCAAGACAGAACTCTGAGGAAGCAGCTGAGGAGCAGACACAGAGGGGTGCCACGTGGCAAGTGATCCTTCTTTGGGGCCCCCACCCCAGTAGCCTGTGTTTCCTGCAGGTGGGGCTGTGTCCAGGATCACCAGGCAAGGAGTAGGCAGGGCCCCCAGCACCCCACACCTGAGTTCCAGCCGGACACCACCCACCCCAAGCAGACAACTTAGAGGAGGCTGAGCACCACCACCGGCACTTCCTGAGGAAACAACCCAGCTGGGCTTCACAGACAAGAGGGGAGCAAAGGGATGAGGTCCTGTCCTCACCCGTGAATTTTAGGGGAGGAAACAACTGTTAAATCTAGGCCCTGGGCCGTGCTGCTAGGACTGAGGAGGGGATGTAACTAAAGCTTGGGAGCGACACACCAGCATTAAGGACCCCCACCCCCCAACCGGCTGCACACAACAGGCTTTTCTGATTGTCCGTGGGGTTGGGCACCTCCTCTTTACCAGAGTAACACCTGCAGGAAGGTAAGGGAGCCACCCCGGGCCTCTGAAGTCCCTCCCAGGGAAGGGCTTCACCAGGACTCAGTACGGGTCTGGGGTAGCTGAGCCGGGCCTCCTGAAGGGCTCAACTCAGTTGGCCCCCAGGCTGAACCGTGGCATGTCAACCCAACTGGGGTCAAGAACTCCATCCCTCCTCCCTGCCATAAAAATGAACCTGGCGTTATAACCATAAACCAACATTTTAGCTGCTCTAATGTACACCAGAATAAAGCAAAAGCACTCAACATCCCACACTGCCCGCCCCCCAACCCAGCAAACATAATAGAGGCCAGCTGGGTGTTGGCATTGCTCAGTGGCTGGGTGGGTGGGCAGCAGGGATGTGGCATGGAAAAGTTCGGCCCATGATCAGAGACTTCAAGGACAAAAAGAAAGATATAATACCCCAGCTAGCAAGGGCATACAAACAGCCTCGACACAGCACTGCCCTAGTCCAGCCACCCCCCAACACCCATTTTGCCCCACCCCGACCTGAGAGGTTTCCTGCTCGTGCCAAAGGGGACTCAGGAGACAGACACCTGTCTGGGGCAGGTTTCAAAGCAAATATACCCAGTTTATTTTGGAAGCAAGTACCCTCCGGAATTTTTATTTGCTGCATTTAAAAAACATCTAAGGCTGTTTGTGTGGTTCTTCCCCAAACCCTCAACCCTGCCAAGGCCAGTTTTAACACCCAAGGTCCTTTCCGGATTCCAGGCCTGGAGGCTGTAGGAGACCACTGAATCCCTGAGGGCAAGAGGATGGGGTCCTCTGGCCAAAGTTTCTCCAAGCAGAGCCAGCTGCTCTTGATGGCTGGTAACACCCCCAGGAAGTGGTAACCCTGAAGGCAGTACTTGGATGGGTGCCTGCCTGATAGAGGCGGTTTCAGGCTAGCCCTCCCCGGATCCTCAGCCAGAGTGGTCATCACCAGCTCCAAGTGGAGTCAGGTTGCCAAAGTATTCTTGCAACTCAAGCAGGGCCTGGAAGCGATGGGAGATGGTGTTCTTCTCAGCCTTGGGCATCTCTGCATACCTAAGGGGCAACAGTAGCAGCTCAGAGAAGAGGGGGCCCAGATTCAGGGAGGGTGTGTACACCTCACCTCATCCTGGAGCCCAAAGCTCAAAGAGTCCCTAGGAAAGGGTAATGGGGCTACCAGCTCCTGGCAACCAGAGTTAATTTTTAAAAAATCAGAGTCTTAAATTCCCCTGTAGGTAGAAACCCATACTATTAATGAGTGTGAAAGGATCTTAAACTGGTTCTAGTGTGTCCAAAAGTCATCAAAGGGAAGCTGGGGACAGCGGGGGATGAGCTGCATGCTTTATCAGCTTTGTCATCTGTTGACGGGAAGCAGTGGGGCCTGACAGAGCAAACATAGCAATCTCCTCCAATGCACTGTGGGGCGGGCAGGTGGGGGCAGGGGGCAGCAGATGAGCCTTGAACAGCCAGCCAGTGGCCTGCCATCCATGGCAGGACTCCAGTGAGGTGAGAATCCCTACTCCAGTTGTCACTTTCACATCTATGCTGTCCAATATGGTGGCTACCAGCCACTGTGGTCATTTAAACCAATTACAACTGAAGAAAAATAAATTCTGTTCCTCAGTTGCTCTAACCACATTTCAGATGCTCCGCAGCCACACGTGGCTAATGGCTACCGGATTGCACAGTGCAGATACAGAGCCTTTGTGTCACCAAAGTGCTGCTTCATGTTGTCCTCAGCCCTGCCTGGCTGTTGTGAGGCCTCAGGCCACACTCCCTAAGGGCCCTCCTCCAGCTTGACAAACCCGATTCCAATAATGGCCAACATGTCCCGTGTAAATAAGTGGGGGCTAGCATGAAATACTGAGAACACCTGGCACTGTGGGGGGTAACGTGGTGGCTAAGTTCTAACATTTTTCCAGAGTAAATGGGGGTCAGATAATCATCCAACAAAGCTGACAAGCCCAGGTCAGAGCGGGGAAGCCACTGAAGCTACAAAGCTGCTCTGCGCTGAGCTGAGCCCAAGAGCCCAGGACTTCAGCTATGCCCAGCTGCCTCCCAGCTGTGGACCGGGCCACCCAGATTCCTTGCATCCACCCCAGCAGAGCTGCCTTCAGCCGGAACGGCACCTCAGAGCCTGCCCCGCCTGTATCCGCGTGCCTGCACCTGGGCAGGGCACTGACCCAACCCAGACCACGGCCATCCCCACCCCACACCCCTGAAAGAAACTGGGGCTCCTTACGTCTGCTCATATCCATCAGGCTGAAAGCAGGGGTCCCAGCCAAAATCCCGGCAGCCACGGGGCACCACAATCTGGCCCTGCCAGAGGAAAGGGGGACAGGTGTGCCACTGGGTGTGGAGGAGATGCACTGTGAGGAGGGCAGTAGCCAGCTTGAGTTTGGTTAGTTTATGAATTTGGTTAAACCCTATTTACTCAAAATATATTATTTCAAGGGGTCCATGGTGCTGGCAAATGTTTGCTGAACACAGATAAGATGCAGAGCAGGACAGCTCGCTCCCCACAGACAGGGAGGAACCACATGCTTAATTAGCCCACAGATACCCCTGGGACCACCCTCCCTCTCTGAAGCTTTGACAAACTGACCTCACTGGAGAAGAGAAGCAACTCTGAAAGACTGACAGAAAACATTTTCTCCTAATAGGAAGTTTGAGGGCCCTGAACCTTGCAGCCAAGCCCTGTGCCTGCTACTATTACTGCATTTCTCAAAATACAAGGGAGGCTCTAACAAATGAAATAAAAAAACAGAAATTACTTTGCACAATGTTCAACACAAAAATGAGCTCAGTAAATACTGGCTAAAATAGGCAAATTCCAAAAGGAAAATGTGACAAAGATAACCAGTGTCGGGCTTCCCTGGTGGCACAGTGGTTGAGAGTCCGCCTACCGATGCAGGGGACATGGGTTCGTGCCCCGGTCCAGGAAGATCCCACATGCCGCAGCGTGGCTGGGCCCGTGAGCCATGGCCGCTGAGCCCGCACGTCCAGAGCCTGTGCTCCATAACAGAAGAGGCCACAACAGTGAGAGGCCCACATACCGCAAAAAAAAAAAAAAAGATAACCAGTGTCATGAGATGTCACGTTACCTTGGGAGTTTAAAAAAAAAAAAAAACTTATAAAATACAAGGGAGGTAGTAGAGGATGGGGATTAGCCATATAAATTCCAAGTCATTCAGACCAAAGGCAAATTCTGCTTCTGCTAATGGGGAGCTGTGTGACTGAGGCCAGTTACTGAACCACTCTGAACTTCACCCATGCAACAACTGTTTTTTGAACACCTCAGCGAAGTAGGCACCAGGAAAACAGAAAGTCTTAGCCTTGCCTTCACAGAATGGATCTCTTAAGCAAAACAAGCATTACATCAGTAAACACATTAATGATTACCAAATGCAAAGTGTTTTAGAGGCAACAAACTGGGAGCTGGGCTCAAGAATAACAAGATGGGGAGCTCAGGGAATGCTTCAGTGAGGAGGGGACACTTTGGCCACATAAAGGACTAGGGCAAGAACATTCTAGGTGGAGGACACAGCTGTGCTGAGGTCCAGAGATGGAAAAGGGCTTATCATACACACTGCTGAAAGGACAATGTGGCTGGGGTTTAGAAAGCACAGGGGAGAACAGAACAAGGAGAAACAAGGCTACCTCAGTTAAAGTCAGGGCTGGCAGCAACAAAGTACAAACAGCAGCCCAAGCCGGGGAGACAATAGGGAATGGTCGGATGAAAGTGATCAGGCCCCGTCAGCAGCACAGCTGCTAGTCAGTCATGATGCAGGAAGTTGGGCCTGTGGTTGTTCATACTTTTGATTTTTGAGAGAACATTTCTGTGAAAGTAGCAGACCACTAAAACTAACTGTTAAAAATGTAACCAGGCAATATGATCCAGCAATCCCATTTCTGGATATATATCCAAAAGAATGAAAACAGGATCTTGAAGAGATATTTGCACACCCACGTTCATAGCAGCATGATGAACGAGCCAAAAAGTGGAAGCCACGCAAGTGTTCATCAATGAATACAGGCAGACCTCGGAGATATTGTGGGTTCAGTTCCAGACCACTGCAATTAAGCAATTATCGCAATAAGGCAAGTCACATGAATTTTTTGGTTTCCTACTGCATACAAAAGTTATGTTTACACTATATTGTAATCTATTAAGTGTGCAATAGCATTATGTCTAAAAAATTTACATACCTTAATTTAAAAATACTTAATTGCTAAAAATGCTAACCATCATCTGACAATGCAGGATTGCCACAAACTTTCAATTTGTAAAAACATAATATCTGTGAAGCTCAACAAAATGAGGTATGCCTGCAAACGGATAAAGGAAAAAGTGGTATATATATACAATGGAATATTATTCAGCCTTAAAAAAGGAGATCCTGTCACATGCTACAACATGGATGAAACTTGAGGACATTATGCTAAGTGAGATAAGCCAGTCACAAAAAAACAAACACTGCAGGATTCCACTTATATGATGTATCTGAGGTAGCTGAACTCTTAGCAACAGAAAGTAGAATGGTGGTTGCCAGGTGCTGGAGAGAGGAGGGGAAGGTGGAGTCGTTATTCAATGGGCATAGTTTCAATTCTGCAAGATGAGAAAGTTCTAGAGATCTGGTGCACAACAGTGTACACTATTGTATTGTACACTTAAAAATGAAGATGGTAATTTCTGTTACCTGTTTTTTCACCACAAAAATTAAAAATCTAATCAGGGAGCGTAAAGTAAAACATCTGTGGACAGTCCCTGGTGGAGCCACTGGCATAGGGCTATGTGAGCTATGGTGGGACTCTGGATTTTATCCTGAGCAGAAAGGACAAAGCAGAGAAATGATGTGCCTGAAGGTACATGGATGGGCTGGGGCTGGGGGAGGGGGGAGCAGGCCAGCCCAGAGGGTGGTCTGGACCCTGTGAGAAGCAGCTGAACCTATGGTCTGATAGGTAAGCATGCGGGCAATGAAGGGCAGTTTTGAAAGGAATGAGTTGGGGGGAGAAGGAAGATTCTATATGAACATAGAAAGTTGGAAAGGCTGTGAGATGTTCAAGGGAAGCTGTTGCCTCAGCAGTGGGATAAGGAGATTCAAGCTTGGAGAAGTCTGAGCTATAGATGTAGCTCTAGGAGTTGTCCTTCAGTTTCCACATCTGCTTCTCAGGACAGCATACACTGCAGAGCTCTGGGTATACCAGGCCCCAACAGCTGTAAGCCACTGTGCGTTTCCAAACACCAGACTCAGGGGTCAAATAAGTTTCAGGATTGACAGCACTTTTAGCTGTGGTACCCAGGGGCGCGCCTTCCCCACTACAGTCCTGCAGCATCATCGCGAGTCACAGCGCCCTCTGGCGGCACTCGGGGGAACGAGCATGGGTACGCACCGAGGTCCGGCCCCTGAAGAGGCGCACAGGCTCGCTGGGGTCCCCAGTGCTGAGCGCGAACGTGCAGAGTGCATAGGCCGACTTGTCTTGGAACCCAGCCAGGAGCTGGTGGAGACCTGCGGGCACGTGCAGTGAGGGCTCAGCGCACTCTATGCTGCCCAGCCCCACCCCCCTCTCCGCACTCAAGGGGCCCAGGTGGCGAAGGGGAGTTATACATATCACCAAATAGGCCCTGCGCTGATAACCCAGGAAGTTGGGTGATGGGGATGTGGAGTTCCTTATTCTACCACTGTGGGCTTCAGGGTATGTGCTGCTGGGACCAGGAGGAGCAGCAGGGTGTCCCCCTCCCCACCCCCCACTGAGGAAAGGACAGCAAGCAGTGGGGCCAGTCCCTCTCTGAGCCAGAATCAACTAGAGCCCCTTTGTCCCTCAAACGCAAAGCTCTCACCACCCACCCCCACCCTATCCACTCCTCCCAAATCTCAGTGCTCCCTGGCACCGGGTGTATAGGGAGAGTGTGAGCTGTAGATTATAGATGGGGAAACTGAGGTGAATGGAGACTCCGTGAAGGGGATGGAACCCGAGATTCCTGATTACTAGTTGGAGCTCCTCCCGTAGAACCCACAGATTCTTAATTTCAAACAGGTCTAAAGAAAGAGATATGGGGATAATACCTTCAGGCTTTAACTTCTCCAGAAACCACTTTCTGCAAGAGAAATAAAGGTGAGTCAGACACCACAATCAGATGGATGTTCTTACCACCTTGTTTCTGGGCTGCGTCCCCCAGGGATTAGAGCCCTGGGAGAGCAAAGAATGTCTCAACTCAAAATGAAGAGAAATAATCCAACAGGAAAAAGGAAATGGAGACAAAAAGGCAATCCACAAAAGAACTGATAAACCAGTGAAGCCCTCAATCTCACTGGTAATTAGGGAAATGCAAATTAAAATTGCATGTGGTAACATTTCCCACTCCCGCCATTACAAAATACTAAAAAGTCATAAAACAGTGCTGGTAAGAATATGGAGCAATGTACACTGTAAGTGTGTAGGGGTGCTACTGCCTTGGCAAACAAATTAGCAATCCAAAAGTTAAAGATACAGTTAACCCTTGAACAACATGAATTTGAACTGCATATGTTCACTTATACATGGATATTTTTCAGCAGTAAATACTACAGTAATATACAGTTGAATTCACTGATATGGAAGGCCAACTGTAAGTTAAACGCAGGTTAACCCCCCCGAGTTGTTCAAGGGTCAACTGTATACATACCCAAGACCTAACAAATTGGGGTATTTGTACCCTAGAGATACACAAAGACCTTCTGAGGGGGTCCAGGGTACTGGATAGCTTTAAGGAAATCCATCTGCAGATCTCAACTTCCTTATTTCCTCTTTCCTGAAACTGATCGGCCCACGAATGTACCTCTCCAATGGGTGAGTTCCCCTTGCCCATCTCAACTTACACAATAACATTCTCACACTTTACAAAAGAAAGGTATGCCTCTTCCCCATCCCTAATCCTCCCTCAAGACAATCTGATATACTGGTGTTGATGCCAAGACAGTGAATGACCCGCAGTATCAAGTAACAAATCATTTCAAAGTTCAAGTGGTTTTGTGGCCAGGGCCCTGCAAAAGGGTGGGGGAACACTCACATGTAGGGGCCAGGGAGGCCCCCAAGGGCGTTGAAGCACAGACAGGTGTCCTCCACCAGTACAGGGCCCTGCACCTGCAGCACAAGAACATGCAGCCCTGAGACCCGCATCCAGCAGCAGGCCCCATCTCCACCCTGAATTCCCCTGCCACCCAAGCCAGGGCCACACTCACAGCTAGCTGGGATGTGTAACAGCAGCAGCAGATAGAGGTCCATCTGCTCTGGGTAACAACCGTTGACTAATCTCTTATCTTCATTTTAAAGGTAGGGACACCAAAGCCTTGGCAGGTTGTAAAGTTTGCTCCAGGTACAGTGACAGGAGAGCTGGGATTCATACTCAAGCAGCCTGACTGTTTACAAAGCACTCTTTTTCAGTTCCACAGAGATGTGTGAGTGCAGGGTGGATGTATGTGAGGAGAATGTAGGGGTGGAATGTATGTACCTGAGAATTGGGAAGAGTGAATTTTGTGTGTGTGTGGTCATCTAGGGGGATACTACGCAGTCAAGGTTGAGAAAGGAAGGCAGTATTCCAGAGCCAATATTAACTGACTCCAGCCTAGCTAAGCCTGGAAACGTCTTTCAAGTCATTATAAACTGTGCCCACCATATTCTCTACCCATCCCCAGCAGGCACAGACCCCAGGAGCCACCAGGACAAGAGGCGCAAGTACAAGACATGTGTGGAGCAAGCACCTGGCGAGCTGCCTCCTGACACTTCCGAATGGAAATCTCATCAGGCTCTCCTTGGTACTCTGGCACTTATCAGAGAAACAGACACACAGTCAGGTCACAGAGAGAGAGAGAAATTGAATCATCTTTTAAAAATAGAACTAATCAGAGACATACGGTCAATCTTCTGTGCCACCAAAGTGCATGGAAACTTATCTCCTAGAATCTGAATGACCTGTTCCAAAATGAAAGAACATTTATCACCATTTGTTTAACTATTCCCCATTACTACACAAGCTGTCACCCACTTTTCTCATCAGGTAACTCTCCTGTCAGTCCCCTAAAGCTCACCAAGTCAGGCCCACGAGCCTCACCCCAGCCTTCAGGGTCCCACCCCAGCAGGTCAGCTCCCCCATCTCCTCACTCTCCAATCCCCCCCTCCTACTTCAGGTCTCTGTTCATGCTAACCACCTACCTAGAACACCCTCTTCCCTTCTCAGTGCTCCCAAAACCTATCCTTTGGGCCAGGAATTTTCTATCAGGGGTTACCCAGAATTCAGGAGATCTGTGAACTTGGATTAGAAAAAAAAAAAAAAAAGCTTTATTTTCACTAACCCCTACCTGAAATTTAGCATCCCTTTCAATAGTGAATATAGAAGACAAACACAAATAGCATTAGCATCTCCTGTGATATTTAAACCTATTAAAATCACAGATGTTGTCACATCCCATTAGAGTTGTAGCAGATATCTCAAAATATCATTTACAAGGGGCAGAGTCAAGATGGCGGCATGGGAAGACACAGAGTTTGTGTCTCCCTACAACTAGGACGCCTGCCAGATGGTGGTGAGGGACCTTGACGCCCAAGGAGACGGGAAGAACCCCCAAGTGAATGGCTCCTGCGATGGGAGCTCTGAGTCTGAACCACTGGACTAACAAGAGAACCTCAGACCCCAGGAAATATTCATTGGAGTGAGGTCTCCCGGAGGTCCTCATCTCAGCACCAAGACCCAGCTCTACCCAACAGCCTACAAACTCCAGTGTTGGAAGCCTCAGGCCAAACAACCAGTTAAACAGGAACACAATCCCACCCATCAGAAAAAATGAGAGGGTAAAAAAGTATGTCACAGATGAAGAAGCATGGTAAAAACCTATAAGACCAAATAAATGAAGAGGAAATAGGCAAGCTACCTGAAAAAGAATTCAGAGTAATGGTAGTAAAGATGATCCAGAATCTCAGAAGTAGAATGGAGGCACAGACTAAGAAAATACAAGAAATATTTAACAAAGTTCTAGAAGAACTGAAGGACAAACAGAGATGAAAACACAGTAACTGAAATGAAAAATACACTAGAAGGAATCAATAATAGGATAACTGAGGCAAAAGAACAAATATAAGTGAGCTGGAAGACAGACTGCTGGAAATAGCTGCCAAGGAGAATAAAGAAAAAAGAATGAAAAGAATCGAAGACAATCTCAGAGACCTCTGGGACAATACGAAACACACCAACATTTGAATTATAGGGGTACCAAATAAGAAGAGAAAAAGAAAGGGTCTGAGAAAATATTTGAAGAGATTATAGTAGAAAACTTCCCTAACATGGGAAAGGAAATAGCCACCCAAGTCCAGGAAGCGCAGAGTCCCATATAGGATAAACCTTAGAAGAAACACACCAAGACACATATTAATCAAACTAACAGAAATTAAGTTCAAAGAAAAAATATTAAAAGCAGCAAGGGAAAAGCAAAAGATAACATACAAAGGAATCCCCATAACATTATCAACTGATTTTTCAGCAGAAACTCTGCCGGCCAGAAGGGAGTGGCAGGATATACTTAAAATGATGAAAGAGAAAAAACTACAACCAAGATTACTCTACCCAGCAAGGATCTCATTCAGAGTCAACAGAGAAATCAAAAGCTTTTCAGACAAGCAAAAGGTAAGCGAATTCAGCACCATGAAACCAGCTTTACAACAAATGCTAAAAAAACTTCTCTAGGCAGGAAACACAAGAGAAGAAAAAGACCCACAAAAACAAACCCAAAACAATTAAGAAAATGGTAATAGGAACATACATATCGATAACAACCTTGAATGTAAATGGATTAAATGCTCCAACCAAAAGACACAGACTGGCTGAATAGATACAAAAACAAGACCCGTATATATGCTGTCTACAAGAGACCCACTTCAGACCTAGGAACACATACAGACTGAAAGTGAAGGGATGGAAAAATATATTCCATGCAAATGGAAATCAAAAGAATGTTGGAGTAGCAATACTCATATCAGATAAAATAGACTTTAGGGCTTCCCTGGTGGTGCAGTGGTTAAGAATCTGCCTGCCAATGCAGGGGACACAGGTTCGATCCCTGGTCCAGGAAGATCCCACATGCTGTGCAGAGACTAAGCCCATGCACCCAACTACTGAGCCTGCGCTCTAGAGCCTGTGAGCCACAACTACCGAGCCCGTGTGCCACAACTACTGAAGCCTGTGTGCCTAGAGCCTGTGTTATGCAACAAGAGAAGCCACCTCAATGAGAAGCCTGCACACCGCAATGAAGAGTAACCCCTGCTTGCCACAACTAGAGAAAGCCCATGCACAGCAACAAAGACCCAACACAGACAAAAATTAAAAAATAAAATAAATAAATTTATTTTAAAAAATAGACTTTAAAATAAAGACTGTTACGAGAGATAAGGAAGGACAGTACATAATGATCAAGGGATCAATCCAAGAAGAAGATATAACAATTATAACAGTTCATGCACCCAGCATAGGAGCACCTCAATACATAAGGCAAATGCTAACAACCATGAAAGCGGAAATCAACAGTAACACTATAATAGTAGGGGACTTTAACACCTCACTTACCCCAATGGACAGATCATCCGAACAGAAAATAAATAAGCAAACACAAGCTTTAGATGACACAACAGACCAGATAGATTTAATTGATATTTATAGAACATTCCACCCGAAAGTGGCACAGTACACTTCCTTCTCAAGTGCACACGGAACAATGTCCAAGACAGATCACATCTTGGGTCACAAATCAAGCCTCGGAAAATTTAAGAAAATTGAAATTGTATCAAGCATCTTTTCTGACCACACTGCTATGTGGAAATCAATTACAGGAAAAAAACTGTAAAAAACACAAATACATGGAGACTAAACAGTGCACTACTAAGTAACCAAGAGATCACTGGAGAAATCAAAGAAATAAAAGAATACATAGAAACAAATGACAACAAAAACACGATGATTCAAAACCTATGGGATGCAGCAAAAGGAAGTTTATAGCAATTCAATCACACCTCAAGAAACAAGAAAAATCTCAAATAAACAATCTAAGCCTACACCTAAAGCAACTAGAGAAAGAAGAACAACGAAAACCCAAAGTCAGTAGAAGGAAAGAAATCATAAAGATCAGAGCAGAAATAAATGAAACAGAAATGAAAACAACAGCAAAAATCAATAAAACTAAAAGTTGGTTCTTTGGGAAGATAAACAAAATTGATAAACCCTTAGCCAGACTCATCAAGAAAAAAGGCGCAAATCAATAAAATTAGAAATGAAAAAGGAGAAATCACAACTGACACTGCAGAAATACAAAGGATTATAAGAGACTACTACAGACAACTATATGCCAATAAAATGGACAGCCATGAGGAAATGGACAAATTCTTGGAAATGTACAATTTTCCAAGACTGAGCCAGGAAGAATTAGAAAATATAAACAGACCTATCACAAGTAATGAAATTGAAACTGTAATTAAAAATCTTCCAACAGGACTTCCCTGGTGGCGTAGTGGTTAAAAATCTGCCTGCCAATGCAGGGGACACAGGTTCAATCCCTGGTCCGGGAAGACCCCATATGCCACAGAGCAACTAACCCCATGTGCCGCACCTACTGAGCCTATGCTCTAGAGCCCACGAGCCACAACTACTGAAGCCCCCCTGCCGAGAGCCCATTCTCCACAACAAGGGAAACCACCACATTGAGAAGCCTGTGCACCATAACAAAGAGTAGCCCCGGCTTGCTGCAACCAGAGAAAGCCCACGCGCAGCAACGAAGACCCAGCGCAGCCAAACGTAAATAAGTAAAAATAAATAAATTTATATATATAAAAAATCTTCCAACAAACAAAAGTCCAGGATCATATGGCTTCACAGGTGAATTCTATCAAACATTTAGAGAAGAGCTAACACTGATCCTTCTCAAACTCTTCCAAAAAACTGCAGAGAGAGGAACGCTCCCAAATTCGTTCTATGAAGCCACCATCACCCTGATACCAACACCAGAATAAGATATCACAAAAAAAGAAAACTATAGTCCAATATCACTGATAAACATAGATGCAAAAATCCTGAACAAAATACTAGCAAACAGAATCCAACAACATATTAAAAGGATCATACATCAGATGCAAGGATTCTTCAATATACGCAAATCTATCAATGTGATACACCATATTAACAAATTAAGGAATAAAAACCATGTGATCATCTCAATAGATGCAGAAAAAGGTTTTGAAAAAATTCAACACCCTTTTCCAATAAAAACTCTCCAGAAAATGGGCATAGAGGGAAACTACCTCAACATAATAAAGGCCATATAGGACAAACCCAAAGCAAACATACTCAATGGTGAAAAACTGAAAGCATTTCCTCTAAGATGAGGAACAAGACAAGGATGTCCTCTCTCACTACTCTTATTCAACATAGTTTTCGAAGTCCTAGCCATGGCAATCAGAGAATAAAAAGAAATAAAAGGTATACAAATTGGATAAGAAGTAAAACTGTCACTGTTTGCAGATGACATGATACTATACAGAGAAAATCCTAAAGATGCCACCAGAAAACTACTAGAACTAATCAACGAATTTGGTAAGGTTTTAGGATACAAAGTTAATGCACAGAAATCTCTGGCATTCCTATATACTAACAACGAAAAATCAGCAAGAGAAATTAAGGAAACAATCCCATTTACCACTGCAACAAAAAGAATAAAATACCTAGGAATAAACCTATCTAAGGAGGCGAAAGACTTATACTTGGAAAACTATAAAGCACTGACGAAAGAAATCAAAGATGTCATAAACAGATGGAGAAATATACCATATTCTTGGATTGGAAGAATCAATATTATGAAAATGACTATACTACCCAAAGCAATCTACAGATTCAATGCAATCCCTATCAAACTACCAATGGCATTCTTCACAGAATTAGAACAAAAAATTTTACAATTTGTATGGAAACACAAAAGATCCTGAATAGCCAACGCAATACTGAGAAAGAAAAATGGAGCTGGAGGAATCAGGCTCCCTGATTTCAAACTATACTATAAAGCTACAGTAATCAAGACATTATGGTACTGGCACAAAAACAGAAATATAGATCAAGGTACAGGATAGAAAGCCCAGAGATAAACCCATGCACATATGGTCACCTAATTTACAACAAAGGAGGCAAGAACATACAATGGAGAAAAGACAGCCTCTTCACTAAGTGGTGCTGGGAAAACTGGACAGCTACATGTAAAAGAATGAAATTAGAACACCACCTAACACCACACACAAAAATAAACTCCAAAAAAAATAAAAATAAAAATAAACTCCAAATGTATTAAAGACCTAAATGTAAAACCAGACACTATAAAACTCTTAGAGGAAACCATAGGAAAAACACTCTGACATAAACCACAGCAAGATGTTTTTTGACCCACCTCCTAGAGTAATGAAAATAAAAACAAAAATAAATGGGACCTAGTTAAACTTAAAAGCTTTTGCACAGCAAAGGAAACCATAAACAAGGCGAAAAGACAGCCCTCAGAATGGGATAAAATATTTGCAAATGAAACAATGAGCAAAGGATTAATCTCCAAAATATACAAACAGCTCATGGAGCTCAATATCAAAAAAACAAACAGCCCGGGCTTCCCTGGTGGCGCAGTGGTTAAGAATCCACCTGCCAAAGCAGAGGATACAGGTTTGAGCCTTAGTCTGGGAAGACCCCACATGCCGCGGAGCAACTAAGCCTGTACGCCACAACTACCGAGCTACTGAGCCTGCGCTCTAGAGCCTGCAAGCCACAACTACTGACCCCCTGTGCCACAGCTACTGAAGCCCGCGCGCCTAGAGCCCATGCTCCACAACAATAGAAGCCACCGCAATGAGAAGCCTATGCACCGCAACAAAGAGTAGCCCCTGCTCACCACAACCAGAGAAAAGCCCGCACACAGCAACGAAGACCCAACGCAGCCAAACATAAAAAATAAATTAAAATAAAATAAAATACATTAAAGAAAAGAAAAAACCCAATTAAAAAATGGGCAGAAGACCTAAATAGACATTTCACCAAAGAAGACATACAGATGGCCAAGAGGCACATTAAAAGATGCTCAACATCACTATTAGAGACGTGCAAATCAAAACCATAATGAGGTATCACCTCACACTGGTCAGAATGGCCATTATCAAAAAATCTAGAAACAATAAATGCTGGAGAGGGTGTGGTAAAAAGGGAACCCTCCTGCACTGTTGGTAGGAATGTAAATTAATACAACCACTATGGAGAGCAGTATGGAGATGCAGTAAAAACTAAAAATAGAACTACCACATAACCCAGCAAACCCCACTACTCGGCATATACCCTGAGAAAACCATAATTCAAAAAGAGACATGCACCACAATATTCATTGCAGCACTATTTACAATGGGCAGGACATGGAAGCAAACTAAATGTCCACTGACAGATGAATGGATAAAGAAGATGTGGCACATATATACAATGGAATATTACTCAGCCATATAAAGAAACAAAACAGAGTTTTTTGTAGTGAGGTGGATGGACCTAGAGTCTGTCATACAGAGTGAAGTAAAGAAAAAAAGTAAAGAAAGAGAAAAACAAATACCGTATGCTAACGCATATATATGGAATCTAAAAAAAAATGGTACTGATGAACCTAGTGGCAGGGCAGGAATAAAGACGCAGACATACAGAATGGACTTGAGGACACGGCACCGGGGCAGGGGGAAGCTGGGGCGAAGTGACAGAAGCATCGACATATACACACTACCAAATGTAAAATAGCTAGTGGGAAGCAGGGGCATAGCACAGGGAGATCAGCTCGGTATGCATTAATAAAGCATATGTAACTGGATCACAAATATTTATAATATTTTGAGAATTGTAAATCAATAGAATTGATTTCCTTTGTAATCCTATGTATTTTATTTTGTACATTTAAAAATATTTTCCTGAGAAAGGGTCCAGAGGCTTCATCACTCTGCAAATGGGGTACCATGAGATGAAGAGTTAAAACTCCCTATTTTAGGCCAACTTCAAGTCCATTTTCTCCAGTGAGCCTCCTCTGGCCACTCCAGCATCTTCTATTTTTTTCTCCTTTTTTGGGGGGGGGCCGTGCCACATGGCTTACAGGATCTTAGTTTCCCGACCAGGGATCGAACCTGGGCCCCGGCAGTGAAAGCTCGAATCCTAACCACTGGAATTCCAGGGAATTCCCTCCCTCTTCTTTAAATGTGGGAGGGCCACATTCTCAACCAGAGGTAGAGATGGCTTTGGGAGCTGGCACCCACCACCTTGCATGGGGCTCTGTTCAGTGTGGCACTGCCTGTCTGCTTGTCTGGTCTGGCCTCAAGATCCCAAACCTTTTATCAGCACAGGGCTCTGACTTCTGAGGCCACCCTGTAACAGCACGCAAGTGTCATTGGTCCCTATGCTGTAGACAAATGACCCTAATGACTGCACCCCATTGGTTTGCCTCAGACATCTAGTGGGTGTCATCCTGATTCCCCACACATGACCCACCTCCTTGACCATGGCTGACTAAGTAAGGGCAAACCTTTGATCCAAGCAAGGCCAATCAGAGCTGATGTCTGGCAGAAGCCTTACTGCCTCCTCCATCAGAAGGGAAAAATGCAGAAAGACCTCAAAAGGAAAAGGGATGAGCATCCAGAAAGAACTAGAAGGACAAATAAATCCCTCGATAGGGACTCCTGAGAAAGACTCCTCAAGCCCTGTGGGACAGCATACCATTGTATTCCCACGATTGTCACCTGGCTGTTTACATGAGCTCCCTGTGTCTCTCTACTATTTGCAGCCAAAGCGGTTCCATCAAACCCCAGAATTCTCAGAGCTGACCACAAAGTCCCGGTAGGCAGGAACTTTGGATCCACTGCCTCCTTCACTCCTCCTCTCCATTGCGCTGTGAAGACCTCCTGCATAATGGCCATTTCACAGATGGCGGAAAGAGGCTGGGAGAGGCTGAGGACCACATTTCTGGACCGTGGTGGGGTGTGGAACTCAGTTTGGATGCCTCTCCCCACACCCTGTCCGGCCCCTGCCAATCCCAGGCCAGCAGTGGGGTCTGGATCCGCTCCAGAGGGGTGTCAGGGTCCCGGTTTGGGACCTAGCTTAAGAGGTGACCTTTGGGACAAGTGTTAAGGACCCCACCACTCCTTCACCTCCCGATGCCCCTAAGCTCACAAGCCCTGTGCCCGGATTTGTCAAGGCCCTCATTCTATCGAGTCCAACCCCGGGTCACCCCCACTCCGCACACGTGCTGGTCCACTCCACGCGGCCCATCCCCTTCCCGATCCAACCCATCCCTCCGGGTCGGACTCTGTTCCCCCTCTGCTCTTGCACCCGCGTGCTTCCCTCCGCCTGGAAGCCACTTCTCCGCCTTCTCCCCAGCCAACCTTGCCACACGCTACCCCCCAACCGCCTCCTGGTCGGCTTCCCCCCCCCCCCCCACCCCCCACCGTCACCTCCTCCAGCTTCTTGGCGTTCCCCGTGACAAACACGACCTTCTTCCCGGACAAGGAGGCCGCCATTGTGAGCCACAAGTACCTGGCAGGTTCACCGGAAGCCCCTCTACTTCCGCCTGGCGGCGGAAGGGGGTGGCCCGGTTTCCGGCCTCGGGTCCCAGGAAAGCAGGCTGTGGGTTTTGTTGCGTGCTGCGCGCTGTAATGGCGGCGGCAGCTGCAGTCTGGGCACCTTAGGGGCGGGAAGGCTGCGCTGGGCGTCCAGAATTCTTGCTCAGATACCCAGGAGCACAGCGCCCTTTTCGTTTGAGCAGCCTGGGGCCCCGGGCGCTAGAAGGAAGGAGAAGGGCTCGGCCCTCTTGCGTCGGATTTGCTGGGGTCTTCCCAACGCTGGAGGTTGTGTAAGCCGAGACCAGTTCCTCCCGCAAAGAGACGCTCTCCTCAAGGTCAGAAGAGACCGTTCCAGCCACCTGCCCCACCCCTGCTTTCGCCCCTCTCTGGAACAGGGACACCGAGGAAGCAAAGAAGCCCAGCGTACCTACCTCGAGGCTGGTGATGAACTGCCTAGGCTCTGGACGATTCGCCTTAACCGCGGGCACTCTAAAGCTGTCTCTGGAAACTGTTTCCTTCTGGACAAGGGCCCCCAAACCTGGGTCTTTATCCTGACCTCACCTTCAGCCTCGCTTCCTTAGCTCCTCCTTGCTTGCCAGCTCTGACTATGATCTTAAACTTGGCATAGCCTAAATCTAGCCCGGTCTTTTCCCCTGTCTCCCAGATTTACGACTTCAGCATTTCGACTCCCTTATTACCTCATCCCTCCAGTCCTTTAAGTCCATCATCCCTTCTCAGCCACATCTTTTCATCCCCAACACAGCAAAGAGTAGAAAGTGCCCCAGCAGACCCACCTGTGTGATAGGCCTTGACCCACTGCTGACACCCCCACTGGGCAATTCAGCTGTCTCCCTCCTTCATGGACTCAGCAACCAAAGGTTAACAGTAAGGGCAGATTCAGGGCCAGCTCTACTCCTGGTGAGGCAACTCCTGTCAGAGGAGTGCCATCGGAAGTCTGGAGGACTGTCAATGCCTGTATGAGTTATTTTCGTTAATGTTAAAGACTTCTAATAATCTGGATGATTTTTTTTTTTTTAGATCCCAGAATTTGTCCTCGGAGGGGAAAAAAATCCCGTTGCTCAATGACTTTACCATAGCGGGAGTATTGCATAGGCCAAAAGGCCTCACTGTCCTAAGGCAGGTCCTGAAGTTTCCCATTCTACCATGTGATCCCTTTCTACCATGTGATTTGGGAGGCTCCTTGGAGTTGGCCTGAGAAGTAGTGGTTTACATCAGGAAGTGGTTGCCTTCCCTCTATGTCATTTGTCTTCCTAATTCATGAAGTCATGGTGAATCTTCAGGGAGGTGGAGGGGCAGAAGAGGTTTCCGTCAGCAAAGCCTCCTGACCTCCTGACTGTTGAAAGCTTCAGCTACAGGGTTATTAAGCATGGAGTATTGGAAATGAGTATTCACTTTAGATAGACCTCACTCTAAATCTGAAGGTCTTGGGGAATTCCTTGGCTGTCCAGTGATTAGGACTCTGTGCTTTCACTGCCGAAGGCCCGGCTTCAGTCCCTGGTCAGGGAACTAAGATCCCACAAGCCAATAAATAAATAGTAAATAGTTAGATAAATCTGAAGGTCTTGGAGCCCAAGAGCTTGGCAGGGTGGGGGGGGAGGGGAGGAAGGAGATGTGTGAATACCTAAAATTGTATGCAGAAGTTTGTGTATGTGTGATCTTTAGTTAGGATCCTTGGTTGCAAGTGACAGAAATCCTCTTAGGCAACAACAAAACAAAAAAGAAATGTATCAATTGCTTCACTTAACTGGTGAGCCAACATAAATAGGTTCTTAGTTTCTCTGAGCAGAAAGGAAGGGGACTGCATTATTCATTCATTAAGTAGCCTATGCCAGAATTAAAATGTAAATTTTTTTTAATTATTATTTTTTAAATTTTTGGCTGGGTTGGGTCTTCGTTGCTGCGTGCAGTCTTTCTCTAGTTGCGGCGAACGGGGGCTACTCTTCAGTGTAGCGCGTGGGCTTCTCGTTGCGATGGCTTTTCTTTGTTGTGGAGCATGGGCTCTAGGTGCGTTGGCTTCAGCAGTTGTGGCACATGGGCCCAGTCGTTGTGGCTAGCGGGCTCTAGAGCGCAGCTCAGTAGTTGTGGTGCACGGGCTTAATTGCTCCACAGCATGTGGGATCTTCCCGGACCAGGGCTCGAACCCATGTCCCCTGCATTGGCAGGCGGATTCTTAACCACTGTGCCACCAGGGAAGTCCCTAAAATGTAAATTTTTATTTCCTTTAGCAAGGAATATGACAGAAAATCTCTTTGGAATTGCCCTTCCCTCATTGTGGAGGAAACCAAGTTAAGCAAAGAAGGACAATTCTTGCCCTCGAAGGAGATTGTCAGGTCCTATCAATTCTGCCTCTGAATTAGTTCTTGAATCAGTCCCCTCCTCACCAGTCCAATGCTACTGTCATCAATCCAGCCCTGTTCTGTTCTTACCTGGACCAGGGCAGCAGCTGTCTCACTGTTGTTCTCCCTGCCATCTTCCACCCCACTCAGTCTGCCCACAAACCCTAAGCAATATGCTTAGGGTCCAGGACCCTGACAATCTGAGAACTCCAAATGAAAGCTGTGAAAGTGATATAATCTGAGGCAGCAAGGAAGTTATATCTATTGACAGTTTCTTGTTTCGCCTTTCCAAACAACTTTCTATGCACATGCAAATTACACACAAAAATGTATCGTCTTAATTTTTACTTTTTAACAATATTTTTATTACGGAAAATTTCAAACTTGCACAAAAATGTCAAACTTACCAAAAAAAAAAAAAGCAGTATAATGAGCCCCTATATAACCACTGACCAGCTTTAACGATTATCAACATTTATATGTTTTAAAAGCACTGTCCTGCCCTTTTTGCTTGTTTATAAATTATTGAACTATTTCAGAATTACAGAAAATCATAAATGCTCAAGTTCCCACCATTCCAATTTAACATATGTTAAAGTGTTAACGTGTGTCCATATTTTTTCAAATCCTCCCCTATACACACATCATGGGTCCTGGGATCTTTATGTCATCATACACACAAAATCTTCATACTACTGTAATAGCAAATTCCTAGTGGTTTAGTTGTTCTTTGCTTTTTAAAAAGTCTTGAATTTACATCCTGTCTCTAGGGTTTTTTTTACACAACTTTATTGAGGTAGAATTTGTCTCCAGTTTTTTTTTGTTGGTTGGTTGGTTGTTTTTTTTTTTTTGGCTGCACCACATGGCATGTGGGATTTTAGTTCCCAGACCAGGGATCGAACCCGCACCCTCTGCATTGGAAGTGCTGAGTCTTAACTACTGGACTGCCAGGGAAGTCCCAGTTTTGTTTTTCTTTTTTAACAGTGTCAAGAATTAAAAGAAAATTTAAATTCCCTGTATTTAATTTCCTAGTGCTCACTATGGAAAATTGGATCAATAATTCTTGTACAACCCAATAAGTTACTTTAAAATTGCAAGTCTGAGTACAAAAGTATATTACAATTTATTTTTTTTGAAGATTTGGTCTCTACTTTTAATGAGGTCAGATGTCACAGATATAGGCAAAGCTCTGCTGTTAATGCCATCCAACTTCTTCCCTCCCCAAAGGTAACTGCTATTCTGAAGTTGGTATGTATCATTCCCAAGCATCTTTTCTACTTTTTCTGCATATGTGTGCTTCCATAAACACTGTGGTATTGTTTAGTGCTTTGAAAACATACATAAATGTCACGCTGCACATAACCATTTGCAATAATTTCCACTTAACTTTTTTTACTCCCCTAGAATTCATTTTAAAGTTAAAAATTAGGGCCTTTCATTTGCAGCAACACGGATGCAACTAGAGATTATCATACTAAGTGAAGTAAGTCAGAAAGAGAAAGTCAAATACTATATATCTCTTATATGTGGAATCTAATATATGACAAGTGAGCCTATCTATGAAACAGAAACAGACTCACAGACATATAGAACAGACTTGTGATTGTCAAGGGGGAGGGGTTGGGAGAGGGATGGAGTGGGAGGTTAGGGTTAGCAGTTGTAAGCTATTATTGATATATATGGAATAGATAAACAAGCTCCTACTTTCTGTGTTCCTATAGCACAGAGAACTATATTCAGTATCCTATGATAAACCATAATGGAAAAGAATATTTAAAAAAAAAAAAAAAGTAGGGAATTCCCTGGCAGCCCAGTTGTTAGGACTCTGTGCTTTTACTGCCAAGGGCACAGGTTCAATCCCTGGCTGGGGAACTAAGATCCTGCAAGTTGCGCAGCAAGGCCAAAAAAAAAAAAAGGATATATATGTGTAGCTGAATCACTTTGCTATACAGCTCATTCATTCATTCATTCATTGCTGTACAGCAGATTGAGCAAAAAATTAGGGCCTCTAAATTTAGTGTGCGGCCTGGGCGGGGCCGAGTGGTGGGCGGAGCCTAGAATGGGAAACGGGAGGGGCCACGTGGGCGTTAGGCGGGGCCTGGGAGATCCCGGGCCTCAGGCTGGATGCGCTGGCTGGTTCCACCTGGAAGCCGTTGTCATGGTGGCCCCGGTGGTGTACTTGGTGGCGGCGGCTCTGCTTGTCGGCCTTATCCTCTTCCTGACTCGCAGCCGGAGCCGGGTGGTAGCAGGTAGGAGATGTCGCCACGCCATGGCCGGTGTGGCCGCGCGTTCTCTGACTCCGGAGCTTTTGTAGGCCGTCGGGCCGCGAATCCTGCGCATGCGCCGGCTTGCCTGGCTGGGCTGACGAGATAGCTGTGCCTTTCGCGGCCGGCAGGCTGCGCGCATGCGCATACGTGTGCGAAGCGGGATCAGCGGGGAGCCGCAGAGCAGAATTGCGGCTCGGGGACAGAGTAGCAGGGTACCTACGCCTTTCTCCTGGCCCCGAAAGAGAGCCTCGCCTCATCTCTCCCCCCCGCCCCTTGGCACTGCAGAAGGGCCAGGCCCTGGGGGGCACTCACATCCCTCATCCGGGCAGCCCTTCTCTGCGCCAGTTGGGGGATCCACAGGGGTTTCCCATCCCTCCCAGGCTGGCTCCAGAGCAGCTGAAGAGGAAGGGGAACCTAAGTTTTCTACCTACCCACGAGCTGAACAGAGCATGAGGTGGCTCCAGGACGCTCTCTCCTTCACCCTCAAGGAGAATACCCATGTGGCCATGCACCTTCCTCCTTGTTTTACACCCCGCCCGGAAGTCCATGTCATCCTCCAGGGCACAGAACAGATACACCTGTCATCCTCCATCCTGCCCCCCTCCCCATCATTTCTTATCAGCATATGGGTTTGTGTATATGTCTCTCCCCCTCCTTGGACCCACAAGCTACTTAAGAGCATCTGTGGGGGTGGGGGGGGAGCACAGAGAAGCTGAGGTAAGGCAGATAGCCAACAAATCTTCCTGAGAGGAGAGACTCAGCCCTCGGGTGTGCTCTCTGATTGGGGTGCCAGATAAAACCTTGGCAGGTGGTGTTAGGCAACAGATAAATGCAGTCCTGCCCTGGGCATTCAGATGAGGTCTGGAGAGGTCAAGGTGGGCTTCCTAGAGGAGGTAGAGCTTCAGCTCCATCTTGCAGGGTGGTAGTTTCCTGACAGGTCACCTGGAAAAGTGGGTCCTTGAGAGGAAAGAAAGATAGCAACACAGGTGGGAGGGATGGGGTGATCTTGCTGCATAGGACCAAGGTCTGGGTTTAGGTTATGAAGGCCTCCACAGTCAGACTGAGAAATTGGGACTTTGTGCTGTGGGCAGCGGGAGCCTGGAGGAAGTTGAGCAGAGGAGGGTGAGGCTTCCAGGACGCTGTTCCCCCTGCCATGAGGTGGTTTGGGCTGCCAGACAGAATCGTGGTTCTTCTCTTCCCTACAGCTGTCCAAGAGCCTTTGCACAATGAGGAAGAGGCAGTAGTAGCAGGCCGAGTGGCCCAGCCTCAGCCCCTGGAGCCCGAGGAGCAGAGAACTGGGGGCAGGCCCCGGCGCCGCAGGGACCTGGGCAGCCGCCTGCAGGCCCAGCGTCGAGCCCAGCGGGTGGCCTGGGCAGAAGTAGTTGAGAATGAGGGGGAGGCCGTCATCCCAGGTGAGAGGGGCCCAGCCTGGTGGAGAAAGGGCCTGGGTTAGAGGGTGAGGGGACCCCCAAAGCTGGGCAGAAGAGTGGGGTGTGAAGCCATAGTGTGGGAGGGATATCTGGGAGTCATAGGATATAGTCAGGGGAGACTTAGGACCCAGCCTTTGCTCCCAGGGACTAGCAGCTCTGGACCCTGATCCCTATTCCATTGAGCCAACCCCCTCTTCCTTCATTTTGGCTCTCAGTGTCCAAACAGGAGGGCAGGAGTCTTTTATTTATTTATTTATTTATTTATTTATTTATTTATTTATTTATTTTTGTCTGCACTGGGTCTTCGTTGCTGCATGCGGGCTTTCTGTAGTTGCGGCGGGCAGGGGCTACTCTTCATTGCAGTGCTCAGGCTCATTGCGGTGGCTTCTCTTGTTGCAGAACAAGGGCTCTAGGCACGTGGGCTTCGGTAATGGCGGCACGTGGGCTCAGTAGTTGTGGCTCATGGGCTCTAGAGTGCACGCTCAGTAGTTGTGGCACACGGGCGTAGTTGCTCCGGACGTGTGGGATCTTCCCAGACCAGGGATCTAACCTATGTTCCCTGCATTGGCAGATGGATTCCTAACCACTGCACCACCAGGGAAGTCCAAGGGCAGGAGTCTTTAGATTCACCTAGAGAGTTCTTCAGTCCACTCCTTCTTTTTTTTTTTTTTTTTTTTGTGGTACGTGGGCCTCTCACTGTTGTGGCCTCTCCCGTTGTGGAGCACAGGCTCCGGACGCGCAGGCTCAGCAGCCATGGCTCACGGGCCCAGCCGCTCCGCGGCATGTGGGATCTTCCTGGACCAGGACACGAACCCGTGTGCCCTGCATCGGCAGGCGGACTCTCAACCACTGCACCACCAGGGAAGCCCAGTCTACTTCTTCTATTCCAGCACTCTCCTTGTGTGGGTACACTCATTTCCTGAGGGCTTAACCCTTGGGTTAGAGTGCTTTCTTTATGGCTATGCAGATCTAAAGTTTTCATCTGTTTTCTTGCCCCATGGTTCCCTCCCTCCTCCCCCACACCTAACACACACACCCCCAGATGAATATCTGCGTGGCAGAGGCCTCTAGAGGGCAGAGCTGGGCTAGTGGTATTTGCAAGTGAGTGGAAGGAGATCCCCCCGTATGGAGAGGTACAAGGGGTAGGGTGCATCCATCATCATCAGTCCTCCATGGCCAGGACCTGAAGTGTCTTTCTCTGACCATACTCAGCCCAAGAGGAAGAAGACATCGAGAAGCCAGTGGAAACTCACCTGTTAGGGAAAATTGGAGCTAAGAAACTGCGGAAGCTGGAGGAGAAACAAGCACGAAAAGCCCAGCGTGAGGCAAGCAGGAGGGATGGGGTGCAGCTCTGAGAAGTGGGAAAGA
>NW_006792177.1:2098131-2168146 GCF_000442215.2 Lipotes vexillifer | reverse complement strand
GGAAAGAGTCTTCTAAATGGCAGACCCTCCCCTCGAGGCTCTTTGCATGCTGGGCTGGTATTTGATGCTTGCTTATCTCTGTCTCCTGCAACGTTGGTCTGTGGCCAGGCCTCGCCTGGCCTGGCCTGTTTGGGAGGTGGGCAAACTCTAGCTGGGGGTGGAGATGTGCCCCCCATGAAGGCCTTTCTCCAGGCAGAGGAGGCTGAGCGTGAGGAGAGGAAACGCCTTGAGTCGCAGCGTGAGGCAGAGTGGAAAAAGGAGGAGGAGCGGCTTCGCTTGGAGGAGGAACAGAAGGTGAGCCAGGCCCCCAATTCTGACTTCTGACAGCTGCCCAGGCAGCCTTGATACCCATGCCGCTTCCCAACACCTCCAGCCTAGAAGAGGGGCCTTGAGCCAGGTGCAGGCCCTGGTTTATTTGGTCCCTGAGCTCTAGGCACAGTCTCTGTAAAGCTGCTGCTGAAAAATGAGCCTAAGAGTGAAATTTGTGCATGTGATTTATTGGACACACCTGAAGCATTTGAAGAACATTGAGGCAGAGTGGCTAGAGCAGGGTAAGGAAGAAGGAAAGGGGTCAGAGAGGTAAGGTGGCGGAGTGGGGATTCTGGATCCCAAGGGTCTTGAGGCTGTTAAAGGACATTGTAAGAGATGGTGGATTGTATCTGTACCAGGTTCTGTTTGGGGCCTGGCATAGAAAAGATGCTCGGGGAATGGAGGCCACTGCAGTAAGGGTGGTGAATCAACCTTTGTTTGCCAGGTGCTTCCTTCCTTCTGAGAATCAGGTGCTGAAGAAAGGCAACATCACAAAGATGTGGGGTATATAGGGTGAGAGCCAGGGCTGCCCAGCTGGGAAGACCCCATAGCATGGTGCCTTTGGCCTCTACTGGCCCTATTGTCCAGGGACACTGGATGGCAGGAAGCCTGGCTATGGGTGCTATAGCAGATGGGCTGGAACACAGCAGAGGGGAGGCATTAGTTGAGAGAGTTTTTTACCTTTCTGAATATTGAACTTAATAATGCACCTTAAATATTCTGGGACTCTTCTCCCCTGTACCCCAGATTCCCTTATTATTAACATCATAACTTACTGTGGTATATTTCTCACAACTAATATTAATACATTATTATTAAGTGAATTTGACACATTATTGGGATTTCATTAGTTTTTCCCAAATATCCGTTTTCTTTCCCAGGGTTCCATCCAGGATACCACATTACACTTAGTTGTCATATCTCCTTAGGTTCCTCTGGGTTGTGTCAGTTTCTCAGACTTTCTTTGCTTTTGATGATCTTGACAGTTTTGTGACCTGTTGGGCAAGTATTTTGTGAAATGTCTCTCTATTTGCGTTTGGCTTATGTTATTGTCACGGTTAGACTGGGGGTTATAGATTTCTGGGAGGAAGACTGGAGGTGAAGTGTCATCCTCACCTCAACATAGCAAGGGTACATGTTATCAACTTGACTTATCACTAGTATGTTAACCTTGATCACCTGGCTAAGGTTATATTTGCCAGATTTCTCCATTTCCCATGCTTCTTTGGAAACAAGTCACTGCACAGCCCACACTTAAGGGGTAGGGAGCTATGCTCCACCTTCTTAAGAGGAGAGTATTTACATAAAGTATTTGGAATTCTTTTGTACAGATTTATCTTTTCTTCTTTATTTATTCAAGTGTTTTATTTTTTTAAAGCAATTTAGAAATTTTTTTCTTTTTTTAATTAATTTATTTTTTGGCTGCATTGGGTCTTCATTTGCAGCGCACGGGCTTCTCATTGAGGTGGCTTCTCTTGTTGCAGAGCACAGGCCCTAGAGCACACAGGCTTCAGTAGTTGCGGCACAGGGGCTCAGTAGTTGTGGCTGTGGGCTCTAGAACACAGGCTCGGTAGTTGTGGCACGTGGGCTTAGTTGCTCCACGGCATGTGGCATCTTCCCGGACCAGGGCTCAAACCCATGTCCCCTGCATTGGCAGGCGGATTCTTAACCACTCTGCCACCAGGGAAGTCCCCAATTGTTTATTTGTATCCACACGGACTTATGGATATTTATTTGAACTTTGTATTATAATCCAAATGCTATCGTTTTTTTTTTTTTCCACCACGCCACGTGGCTTATGGGATCTTAGTGCCCCAACCAGGGATTGAACCTGGGCCCTCAGCAGTGAAAGTGCGAAGTCCTAACCACTGGGCCACCAGGGAAGTCCCATCCAGTGCTATCTTATTTACTTTTTTGCTTAGATTGTTCCAGCTTTGCCCACTGGGAGCTCTTTTAGTTGGCTCCTGTGTACCTTTGACATACCCTCATTGTTTTGTTTTTTTTTTAAGTACTTTCTTACTTTTGACACTGCAAAATGCTCCAGGCTCATCTTGTATATTCCGTGTGCCAGCTTTAGCTTCATGTTTAAAATAGATCGTTCTGAGAATTCTGGAAAATGGGTTGATTTGGGGCGAGACTGTTGCAGTAGGTTGTGCTGGTGATAGAATGACATGGGTGGATCAAGTTTTCCAGAAGTTAAAGAAAGAAGTGGTAGATGGGGCCTCATTTCTGACCAGGGCATCTGGCCAGATGGTTGTGTGATTCACTGAGCCAGGGGCCCAGGAGGAGTACCAGATGTGTGGGGAGTAGATCACAGGGTCTTTCTGGGACATAATCAATTTGAGGTGCCTGTGAGACAGCCCAGTGGGTGTGCCACTTGGGCAGTCGTGTGTTCACGAGGAGAGATTTGGGTGGGGATACAACTGTGGCAGCCACTGGCAAGGACATAGTTGTTGATGCTGTGGGCATGGTGAGGTGGCCCAGAGAGTGAAGGAGAAAGAAGGGACAGGGCTGAGTGATGGAGGAGGCGGGAAGAATGGCCCAAGGAACAGGAGGAAATCCAGGAGAGAGTAGGGTCTGGATGCCAAGGGAGGGAAGAAAGGATGGTTGGCTCTGCCCCAGGCCACTGAGAAGACAGGGGTATGAGGCCTGATGGTTGTCCTTTGGCTTTTGTGGTTGGAGGACATGGGTGAGACCATAGCAGGACTTGTTTTGGTAGAGCTGAGTATGCAGAAGCCAGATTGGAGTGGGCTGAAGGGATGGCTGATTGGTGGGAAAGGGAAACTGGGTGTTTGTTCACAAAGTTTGGACATGACAGGACAGGAAGTGGGAGGGGAGGTGACTGGAGGATATTATGGGGGGGTTCATGGCAGGATTTTCAGGGAAAGGGGGGCTGAGCAGCATTCATCTGGGAGGTGATGGAACTGATTGAGAAGAGGGATCCTGCTGTTCAGCTTAGGGGCCAGAGGGATCAAGGTCTTAAAGGAGCTCTGTCCCTGAGAAAGAGCTGGTCTGGATGCTCTGCTGCCTTGTGGGGGCAGCAGAGACCAGAACAGGATAGGGTGGGCACTCACCCCAAAATATCTGACTCTTGCCTCTTCTGTGTCCACAGGAGGAGGAGGAGAGGAAAGCCCGGGAGGAGCAGGCCCAGCGGGAGCATGAAGAGTATCTGAAACTGAAGGAGGCCTTCGTGGTGGAGGAAGAGGGTGTGGGCGAGACCATGACTGAGGAGCAGGTGGGCCCACCGCCCCTAGGAAACCCCTCCCTGTGCCCAAAAAGACGAGCCACCCTGTCCCAGACACCCCACTGCTCCCCACCTGCCTCCCCAGTCAGACAGTGAGAGGCAGGTGGGCATCAGGATCAGCAGGCTCTAGCTGCTGAGACCTTGTCTTTGGGAGAAGTGGCGCCTCGATCCCCACACCACAGGAGGCTCTACTGCTCACGCAGGTGGTTGGACAGGCACACAGGCAGGGCAGGCAGGTGGCACTCAGATGGGCAGGTGTGTAGGCATAGACCCTGTGGCCCCTGTCGGGGGGACACTCACCTTGATTTCTCTGCTCCTCTAGTCCCACAGCTTCCTGGCCGAGTTCATCAACTACATTAAGGTAAGAAGCCACAGAGCAGAACCTGGGTGTCAGCTGCCTGCTTCTTGTGTGCATGTTGGATGCATCTTCAGGGCCTGGAGGGAGTAGGTCTGAGCGGGGGCTGCAGGCGTTTCACTCAAGCTCGTGCAGGAGTGGGCAGGTGGAAAAAGAGAGGCTGAGCTGCTGGGCTCCTGGCCAGGAGAGTCCCTTCTCCTCTGACCCCAAAGGTGGAGAAGGACCTGGTCTGTGTGGGAGGTGCGAGTCTATGATCGCTTCCTCACACTTAGGGTTTGACAGTTTCCCTGCTCTTCAGACCCCATGTGCAGTGAGTCACTGTGTTTTCAAGTTTCTTCATGTATGTTTTCTGCCAGTTCTGTCATACTGAGGCTCTACTGAGGTGAAACAAGCATCCCCTGCCATGTGTTCCCAACCAGTAACTTGGGTCTTCCGGGGGATATAGGATGATATTTCCTTTGGAACCTGGGACAGGGCAGCAGGTGTGCCCCCTGCTGTCTACAGCTGTAGCGCAGGCCTCCCGGATACTGCTCCGGGTTGCGTTGCATAAGCACGTCCTGCTCTGCTTTGCTGCTAAGCAACTTCTCCTCTCCCACAAAGGATGCGATGAGGGGAGAGGTTTTCAAGTGCAGCTCAGGGGTGCAGAGGCGGCTGAGGGAAGGAATGCAGAGGGAGCGGAGGCGGTGGTGGGAGTGGTAACCAGGGGCGCCAAGGAGCCGGGGGCTTGCTAACCCTCCCCCACCTCTCCCAGATGAGAGCGGGGTTTAGACACCTCCCAGCCGGTGAGGGGCTAGGCTCACAGCTGGGGGCCAGGGCTCCCGAGAGGGAGAAGGCTCCCTCAGACTGCCGCCATTCCCCTCTGATGGAGCCCATTCTCCACCCTGGCACACTTGATTGAGGGCTGCAACCCTGGGAAGGGTATCTCACACTTACCTGCTGCTGTTTGGAGTTCACTGTCCCCAGCTACCCAGTGGGCAGCAAGGTAGTCCTGAGTCTCTCCTCCAGGAAGCCCTCCTTCATCAGCTTCAGGTCCCCCTCTCCAAGGCAGAGGCCTGAGAAAAGGTACCTAGGGCAGTGCCAGCCCTCGCTCTCAGCACCTCTCTGGAGGGGCCATTTTCTGGGGGTTCTCCAAACTGTTTTGGAGTTTAGAAGTCTCTCCAGCCTGTGCTAGCTGATTCTCCCAGAGCTGCTGTCTGCAGGGAGAAGGAGAACTTCCAAAATTCAGCCTACCCACCTTCCTCTTGGCTCCAAGGGGATGGGCCCTTTCGTCTTAGGGTTTCAGAACTGGAGGGACATTTCTGTGAGCAGCAGTTATGTGCACAGGCATAGCTTGCTTTTGTTACTCCACTCTTCTTTCTGATTGAGGCTGGGTTTGTTGGTTTGTTTTTCCAAACATACTTTTGGCCCCAGCAGCCCCTCAGGCCAGGTTTTCAGGGACCACCTGGGGTGACTCCATATTCTCACTCTGAGCTGTCGCTTGGAGCCCAGCACCCACTCCCTGCTTTGTAGGTAGAGGCCGGCTGGCCAGGTCACCTTGTGCTTGCCCACACTCTGGCCCAACTGCCACTCACTTGCCTCCCTGCTTACATATTCGGTTTGGCATTTCAAACAGTCACATGCCATCTGCAGCTGGGGCGGTGTCACCGTGTCACTCCTACCCCAGCTCATTTGCTATGGAAGATTCACAGAAACGCAAAAGACCGCCTTCTCTCAAGTCATATGCTGTCTGTTTGCGGGGGAGGCAGGGGCAGGTGCATGCGTAGGATCCAGCAGTGGACCCTCAGCAGCATCCCTGGGAACTAATGTTTCTCCTGAGGATGTGAGGGAGGCACGTGGCACACGGCTGTGTGTGGAAAGCACTCAGCAGTGTTATCAACAGTTATGTTAAGGGGCGGGGGGGCTCATACGGTGTGAAGAGGATGGGTAAAAAGAAGTATGGACGTGTCAGGGTTGTGGTACTCTCCAGGCCAGGGGGCATTGAGCAAAGGCGAGGCAAGAATGAACTTCTACCGAGGCCCTGGCTTATTGGGGCCTTTTATCTGCTCTGTTCTTCTCCACGTTCTCACCTTCCTCCTGGCGGGGCTGTGAGCTATGTCTTTTTCAACATTGCTTCCCCAGCACCTTCTCAGTACCTTGTCCTGGCAGGTTCTCAGCAAATACAAGTCCTAGAAAAAGGTTTTTTTAATAGCTTTTGGTGTCTGTCACCCCTCCCCTTCGTGTCTGTGGTGCTTCCCCTTCCAGCCTGCCCAAGATGTTAGAAAGATACGTCTGATTGCAGAGGAGAAGGTGGCAGCTGTGCTTGGTTCTCCACTTGTGAGTCTTTCTCAGGGTGGTCTTCAGTCCAGGAGCCTGGGGGTCAGGTGGTAGTTTTGGGCAGATCTCTGCCCTCAAGCAAGGGAATGAGAGAGGTTATGAATGTGTGTGTCTCTCCATATGGGTAGTTGGGAGAGTGCGAGTAGTGTGTGAAGGGAGCAAGGCTCTCCCATAGGAATCTGCAGTGTTTATCCAGCCACCCAGAGCAGATCAGATCAGAATGCCAACTTCAGAGGGTTCCAGTGCTGAGAAGGATTTGCCCAAGCTCAGCCTCATTCCCTTTCCTCCTTTTCTTTGTAGCAGTCCAAGGTCGTGCTCTTGGAAGACCTGGCTTCCCAGGTGGGCCTGCGGACTCAGGTAAGCCCTACAAGGTGGGCTGTTACTTGGAGTGTGGCCATGGGGTCTGTGTGGCTATAAGAGAAGGCCTGCCCTAAAGATGGAAAGTCTTGATGCCCCTTCCACCCTGCCTGCAACCAAGAATGAGTAGAGTGTAGGAATCTCTTGGCACCCCGGGAATCCTGCCGTTCTAACTAGTTGGAAAACAGGCAGGGAGAAAAAAGAAAAATGTCTAAACCCCATCACTCTCAGCAGCCCAAATCCAGTTACCTTGACAGCTGTCTTACAACAGGCTATATCAGCCTTCTCTGCCAAATGTCACCAACGGTTCTCCCCTGGTTGGAAGAGAGCCTCTCTCAGGGGTCCTGCAGGGTCCCAGGACCAGAGCCCTTTCTCTCTGGGTCCCTCCAAAGGAGAAACATGGAGTCACATTGCAGGGTGGCCATGAGAAGGAGAGGAGGAGATTTGGCTGTGGTGGGAGGGAGGTTGCGAGTGCCTTTTCTGGGGACGGCAGCACCCATCTCTGCTCTGAGAACTGTTCTCCTCATAGGACACCATAAACCGCATCCAGGAACTGCTGACTGAGGGAACTCTGACAGGTGAGAGGATAAGAATCAGTCATTACGGGCCCTGGCCTTGGGGAGTATCTAGCCATGTGGGGCTGCAGGGACTTATTGCAGAGGTAGGATGACCACCCCGGGTTGGGGGAGCAGTGTACTGAGGAGGGGGATGCTGTTACAAGGAAGACATGCTAAGGCCTGGGGATGCCTTTGAGTGACGAGGACAGGCAAGGAAGTCTGATTTGGCTCACCTAGTCAAGATCGGATATAGCCAGGAAAGGCCAAGTAGACAGGCAGGAGGGGTGGGTGGGTGGGCATCCTCAGGTCAGGTGGGGAGGGCTCAGCCCCACAACCTGCATGTCCCCACAGGTGTGATTGACGACCGGGGCAAGTTCATCTACATAACCCCGGAGGAACTGGCTGCCATGGCTAACTTCATCCGACAGCGGGGCCGGGTATCCATCACCGAGCTTGCCCAGGCCAGCAACTCCCTCATCGCCTGGGGCCGGGAGCCCCCTGCCCAGGTCCCAGCCTGACCTAGCCCTTTCCTCTTGGACTCAGAGCTGGCATGATCTAGCTGGCTATACATCTTTATCCCTCCCTTCCATCCTGGGGCAGTGATGGAGTGTGGCCAGGCAGTTATAGATTAAAGGTCTATGAGCACTGGTGAGCTTGGTGTGGCTTGGTGTGGCAGAAGGGGTGCTAGGTGAGCAGGTGAAAATCTCAGCCTCAGAATATATCTTGGGAGTGGGGGTGGGGTCCTTTGGAGGCAGATACAAGTTCTGTTCTTATCAAGCATGCATTCATCCATTCATTCAATAAAAAGCATTTACTCTGTTCCTTTATGTCCTGCAAGCCCAGCCCCCAAGGCCTGGATGCGGTCTTACTCCTCCCCTACCTTACCAGAGCCAAAGTGGGAATCCTCTTGGGCCACATCTCCCCGAACTGAGGAAGGAGTTCTCACCATGAGAGCCCTTAGGAAGAAGAGTTAATGAGAAGTGCCAAGGATAGAGTCCTAGGGAACATCAGCCTTAAGAGGGACGGAAGGGAGGTCAGGGAGGAGAGAGACTGGGCCAGCTGCTTGTGGGACAGGGAGAAGAAAGGGGAAGACCTGTGTGAGCTGGATAGAATTGTGCAGTGGAGGGACATTGCTTCATATAGTACCTCACATGAATTCAGCTCTACATCCTTGACAAAAAGTTTGAATGGTGTGGGTGATTCCACCCACTGGTGGATGTAAGGACGATATGCTCGAGAGTGGGTTGAGATGGGAGATGTGTGTCTCCTGTAGGGTCAGCACTCTGGTTCCTGTGAGCTGTTCATGGCATGAGCTTCCTGCTGTGCTGAGGGTGAGGCATCTGCTTAAATGTGTATTTTTTATGCAAGATGGCCCCTAAACACAACCACCTACTTCCTCTGGTGCCTGGTGGAGGAGGAGGCAGCTTTCTGTTCCGGTCTAGGAGGAAACGGTCTATGTAGATGGTGATGGGGAGACAGGACATCAGGCTCCCAGAACAGAGCCTTCCTGAGGGATTGTCAAGGGTGATTTTGACTCATTTGATGCAATAAGCATAGACTATAGAACCTAAATTCCAAATAAGGCATAACTCTGCTGCTTCTATCAGCAATGGACACTTGAAGTCACCTGGAGCTGGGAAGGGCCACATGCATTGTTTGGAAGGCCATTTGGGAGCCCACAGTCTAGGAAGAAGGAAGAAATAGACATAGATAACCACAGTATGAGATAGAAAGATAAAATTCCAAAGGGAAAAGAAGAGCTTACAGTTAGAGCAGTGGTTCTCAGCTCTGGTTGCTCATTAGAATCACCTGGGGAGTTTACCGCGGTCTCGTGCCAGGCTGCACCCTGGACCAGTTCAATCAGGATCTCTGGGGTTGGGGTCCAGGGAACATAAGTAAGAGATTACAATGTGTAGCCGAGGTTGAGAGCCAGCGAAGGAAGTGAGGGTGGGGTGGAAAGGCAGGCCGTAAAGTTGCAAGTAATTAAAATCCCCAGTGGAAGGACCTTCTCTGGAAGAGCAAGACAGTAGCTCCAGGTCTCTTCCATCCTTTCCCTCAACCATCCTCAGCCACTGCCATCCACGTAGCAAGATGACTATGGCGGCCCAAGCCGCCACATTCTACCTTCAGGACACTGCCCACAGGCCTGGAGTAAGAAAAAGGCACAACCCTTCCTCATATCCCAGAAGGCTTCTAAGACTCTGGGATATGAGGACTTCCTGGCAGTCCGGGACTTAGACGGCTTCTAAGTCCCAGGGGCTTAGTGTAGAGGGGGAAAACCTATAACCCTTTGTGCATTATTTAGTAATCAATCTACTAGTCTAATAAAAGTATCAAATGAATAGTTCTTCAGATAGTAAGCAATTAACATTTTTCTAAATATGTACAAACTTTTAACAACTAATAAATGAAAACTTTCAGGTTTAACCACTTAGACAAATTTTCAAGTGTTTAAACATTAATTATTACTTAAATATTTCTAAGCATTTAAACTCCCCAAATTAGTACAGTTGACCCTTGAACAACACAGGGGGTTGGGAGCACTGGCCCTCTGCACAGGCAAATATCTGCATATAAGTTATGGCTGGCTCTCTATATGGAAGTTCCTCCCTATCTGTGATTCTGCACCTGCGGATTCAACCAACCACAGACTGTGCTGTACTGTGGTATTTACTGCTGAAAAAAATCTGCATGTAAGTGGATCCAAGCAGTTCAGACCCATGTTGCTCAAGGGTCAGCTGTATATGAAATTATTTTAAATACTTTTATACCTTAAAAAGTTGACCAAACACACATGGTATCATAGTGATTACATTACTGATCTGTACATGTAATGCTAAAACTGATTATAAACATTTAAATACCATGGATTTCCATTTGCTTATTCACTAACTGCATTTTTATTTTTATTTTTTCCCGAGGGTACAGTTTTTACTTATCCTGGAGCACCAGGGTGGTTATTTCAAGTGGCTGAGAATATAAATGACTGAAGGATGGGGATTCAGAGCCAGGGACCCATCTGAGTCCTCAACCTGTTGTGTGGCTCCTCTTTCACGGATTTCCCCCTTCCATCAGGAACTCTAGACTGATGGCTTCAACCAATCAGATAAGTTTTGATTTTTGTAACCCCTAAATTACACAGTGCTTGTTGTGCTAGTTCTAGGTGCCTTATCCTCACAGCCCAGCCCCACAGGTCTATTTTGAGAACACTTTTCTCCCAGTAGAGTCCAGTGTGGTTCAGTTCGGTTCTATCGCTACTTTTTTTTTTTTGGCCACACCGCACAGCGTGCAGGATCTTAGTTCCCCGACCACGGATTGAACCTGTGCACCCCTGCTGTGGAAGCACAGATTCTTAACCACTGGACTGCCAGGAAGTCCTACAACTTTTCTTTTTAAGGCACCTTCAAGGTATATTGACAAGCAGAGGTTGGAGAGCCATATAATAAACTTGTCTTATCAAAATGGTTGTTTACAAAATTGGTCAAGAGTTGGAAAATTATTAAATACTAAGTATGAGGCAGGATGCTAAGCACCCCAGGGAATCACAGTAAACAAAACATGTCCCCATCCACAAGTGGGGGCAGGGCAATGCTATTAATATAGCAGGGATACCACCCATCATTCAGCCAACAGGTGCACGGCCTGTAATTACAAGGTGAGGCCTTTGGGGCTGAGGAGAAGCCAAGTGTGCAGAATGTAAAGGTTTGTGGTTCACCGAGGGGCATGGAGTGTTGGGTGGAGGAAAGGAAAAGGTCGGGGCAAAGGTGAGACAGGGTGGAAAGGGAGCTTGGGACCCAGCTGGGAAGGGTGGCAAATACTGAGCCCAGAGATTTGGGCTGTATTTAGTGAAGTGTCGGGATGTTTAATTAGTGTTTTAAATCACTAACTCATTTCTTAAGCCTTCTTCACAATCTTCATATCCCACAAATCTTTATTACTCTATCACCTCCTCCCTCCATGCCCCCGTTGTACTGTTGGAGGGCACTGCAGCAAGCCTTCACAAGTGCATGCCCCAGACACCTCCAGTCCTAAGCCCTGGCCCCAAGATTGGAGACAACTATTCTACCAATGCTGTGTTTTTCAAAATTTTTTGACAGTATCTCTTACTACGAAATCTGTTTTACACCAAGGACTTGGTACATGTGTGTGTGCATATATAGAGATAATGAACAGGCTAAAGTTTCACAGTAATCCTTTGCTTATCATGGTTTGATGCATGTTGATATTTGTTTCTCTATTATTATTTTTTTTTTGGCTGCCCCGAGCAGCCTGCGGGGTCTCAGTTCCCCAACCAGGGACCGAACCCGGGCCATGGCAGTGAATGCGCAGAATTCCAACCACTAGACCACCAGGGAACTCCCTGTTTCTCTAACGCACTCACAGATCTCAACCTACAGTTTGAAAAACAGAGTTCTAAGGAGCCTGCTCCTTTTGTATTGACAGGGCAGTATGAGTGAAGAGTTGTGTATCATACATAACTTTTAGTAGTCACAGAATTGTACCAAAAGCAATGTAGACTATAGTGGGGACATTGAAAAGAATTTTTTTGCTTGGTTTATTCTGACACCATATATAATTTTTGACTGGTTAATGCAGTATTTGATTACTCGTTACAGGTAAGTGTGTAAAGGAACCTCATAAAAGAACCTACCAAATACTGATACTGTAATACTAAACTTGTTTTAAATATATCCCTTTACATAACCTGCTAGATTTACTCTGACCAATTTTAGTCACTTTAACTTTCTTAATATGATTTTACAATTTGACTTAAATTTCTAACATGATACAAAAAACGCATCCATAATAATAATAATTACACCAAAACTAAAACCAGTAATGTTATGACTGTATCGTAACTGAGTAACTGAGATAAATACTTATGTTGTTTTATTTTCCTTTATTCCTCATCAATGAGGTAAGTCTAGTCACTTTTTTGTTGAGCTAAACCTCATAGTAGCTGTGTAGACACACGCTTGATGTCTAGTTTGACAGTTGTCTTGATGCCTTTTTAGTTTGTGTGTATCGGACACATGGGAAATGTGGGCCCCCAAGGCAGGTTATAAAAGTTTCATTTAACCACCAGTGTACCTATCTGTAATGATAATGTACAGAGTTTACAGCGAAGACTTTCTGCTGGACGAACTTACCCCAGATTTTACAAAAATTAAATCTGGTAACATTTTTGGAGTTTGCAAGTTTCCATAAAATTGATTAGAGGTTTGGGCATGACCATAATTTCCATGATGCAATAATAATTTAAAATATTATTTTGCTTGGGGCTTTAAGAAGGACCAACATGCTTCGCAAATAGAGGTGAGTGCATAAAACTCACCTGAGATGGCAGGTGGGGTGGTGACTTGTATTCCTTTTTACCTTGTTTCTAAATATCTTGCAGTGAGGTTTATATAATATAGGTACAGATAAGTCTGTTTGTTAGTATTATATAAACAAAGCATCAATTATGTAAAAACAGAAAAGAAAAATGTTGCAGAAAAGAAAAATTCCTGGGGAACATAAAACCATCTCTGTCTTAGGTAAAATGTGCCATTAGTAAAGAATAGTGGTAAAAAAGAGAATATAGTCTAATAATGTTTTTGTATTTTTCCTTTGAATTTTCTTTTTCATGGGCCGTGTGTGTGTGTGTGTGTGTGTGTGTGTGTGTGTGTGTGTGTGAACATCAGCAGTTTGTAAAACAGCCCAGCATGCTTGGGTCATCAACATTTCACTTATAGTTTTATATTGGTCTAGATAACCCCCAAGACTTTTACTGGTCATTCCTAAGAATTTTTGTCCCAATTAGGGAGGTTTTTATTTCCTTTATTTATAAAGCAAGCTGGAAGAAGCTTTAGTACAAACATCCAAACTTTAGCATGGATTTAAGTGCCTGCTCCTCAATTTGGCATCTGGAGATACTGCCCAGTCATCCCAGAGAAGAAGCCCCTAATTCCCTTCTGGATAACTTGGTAGGTAGGACACCCAAAGGATCACAATAGCCTGCTAATTTGATAGATTTTCATTTGCATCTCTCCAGTATCAGCTGAAGATGTTTACAACTGCTTATTAGCCATTTGTATTCTGTGAATGATATATTTCTATCTTTTACCCATTTATCCATAGACCCAGGGTTTTTGTGGTTTCATTCATCATTCAGCAAATGAATGCTGAGTTTCTGTTATGTGCTTGCATTAGTTTTCTAGTGATGCTGTAACAAATTACCACAAACTTAGTGTTGTAAAACAACACAAATTTATTATCTTGTAGTTATGTAGAAGTCCAACACAGGTCTTACTGGGCTAAAATCAAGGTGGGCTATGTTTCTTTCTGGAGGCTTTTCTCCATCTTCAAGAGACCACCCATATTCCCATGGCCCCCATCCTCCATCTGCAAAGCAAGCTACGTTGTATCTCTCTAACCATACTTCCATAGTCACACCTCCCTCCCCGCCCCCACAATCCACCACCTACTTCCTCTTCCATTTTTTAAAAAAAATATTTATTTATTTGGATGTGCTGTGTCTTAGTTATGGCATGCAGGATCTTCATTGCCGTGTGCAGATTCCTTAGTTGGGGCATGTGGGATCTAGTTCCCTGACCAGGGTTCGAACCCGGGCTCCCTGCATTGACAGTGTTGAGTCTTAGCCACTGGACCACCAGGAAAGTCCCCCTCTTCCATTTTTAAGTACTCTTGTGATTACATGGAGCCCACTTGGATAATCTCCCAATTTTAAAGTTATTAGAAAACTTAATTCTATCTACATCTTAATTCTCCTTTGCCATGTAACCTAACATAGTCACAGGTCCTGGGAATTAGGACTTGGACATCTTTGGAAGGCCATTATTCTGCTTACCAGAGTATTAAGATGGACATATGGAATTTTAAAAAAGGATCCTGTCTACATAGGTGCTACAAGCTAGTGGGTAAGACAGGTGATTAATCACACAATTTTCTTCTTTTGTCTCATTTGTCAGATTTTGGCATTAAGATTATTCTACCTTTACAAATTAGAGAGCTTTCCTTTATTCTTTTTAATTTTATTGAAGTATAAAATGTTTATTTAATTTTATTGAAGTATAAAAAAGTTGATTTAAAAAAGTAGTGTTAATTTCTGCTGTACAAAGTGACTCAGTTATACATACATATTTTCTTTTTCATATACTTTTCCATGATGGTTTATCACAGGATATTGAATATAGTTCCCTGTGCGGCACAGTAGGACCTTGTTTATTATTCCTATATATAATACTTTGCATCTGCTAATCACAAATTCCCAATCCTTCTCCTCCCCAACCCCCCTTCCCCTTGGCAACCACAAGTCTGTTCTCTATGTCTGTGAGTCTGTTTTTGTTTTGTAGATATGTCCATGTGTGTCGTATTTTAGATTCCATATAAAAATATCATATGGTATTTGTCTTTCTCTTTCTGATTTACTGAGCTTAGTATGATAATCTCTAGGTCCATAGACCTTTTCCTCTTTTCCTATGGTTTAGAATGACCTGTTTATAGATAGGTAGAACTCAGCCATAAAACAATCTAGGGCCAGTGCCATTTAAAAGGGTAGACCGGGCTTCCCTGGTGGCGCAGTGCTTGAGAGTCCGCCTGCCGATGCAGGAGACGCGGGTTCGTGCCCCGTTTCGGGAGGATCCCACATGCCGCGGAGCGGCTGGGCCCGTGAGCCATGGCCACTGAGCCTGCGCGTCCGGAGCCTGTGCTCCGCAAATGGGAGAGGCCACAACAGTGAGAGGCCCGCATAACGCAAGAAAAAAAAAATAAATAAATAAGGATTGATTATGAGGATCAACAGGTGCATACCTATATAGAACAATGGCACAGGGAGATCTGCATCTATCAACCACGTCTGTGACGGCCAGCCAATCCTGCGTGCTCTACGCACATGGGCTTCAGTAGTTGCAGCATGCGGGCTCAGTAGTTGCGACACGTGGGCTCAGTAGTTGTGGCACACGGGCTTAGCCGCTCTGCGACATGTGGGATCTTCCCAGCCCGGGGCACGAACCCGCGTCCCCAGCATCGGCAGGCGGACTCTCAACCACTGCGCCACCAGCGAAGCCCCATTATAGTTTTTAATAAGATCAATAACTACAAAAAGAATTAGCATTGTTAAAACTCTACCTTTTGGGGCTTCCCTGGTGGCGCGGGTTCGTGCCCCAGTCTGGGAAGATCCCACATGCTGCGGAGCGGCTGGGCCCGTGAGCCATGGCCGCTGGGCCTGCGCGTCTGGAGCCTGGGCTCCGCAGCGGGAAAGGCCACAGCAGTGAGAGGCCCGCGTACCGCAAAAAAAAAACTATAATGTTTTAATGTTTAACCATTTTTTCTGTCTGGAAGCTTTAGTGCAATAAAACAAAACATTGAAAAAGAAAAGCTCATTTTGTTATAGATAAAATGATTGCATCCTAGGAACCTCTTTTATACTTCAGGCTTGCTTCCCTTCCCTCCAGGTCTGTAACTTGAGTGCACTTCTTCAGCAAGACCTTCTGTCTTATTCAGAATTGGGATCCCCTGCAGTCTCAACTTCTCCTTAGTATTTACCACTTTCTAATTCACTATATATTTTACTTATTGTCTCCTCCCACTAGAATGCAAACTCCATTGGGGCAGGGATTTTTGAGCAAATATTTAATATCTAATAGTCTGTCTAAATTTTCAGAGCTTACCTGTTTATTCTTGCAAGCAAACTTCTTTACCTTAAAAAAATTTTTTTTTTTACAAAAGTAACACATGCTTGTTTTAAAAAGTGCAAACATTACCAAAGTGCGTAGAGTCCTCTCTTCTGTCATACTCCCTGAAATCCCACCATCTCAAGGTAGCCACTGTTAATAGTTTGGTATGTATCTTTCCAGACTTTTCTATGCGTGTACATATATATTCTTTAAAAAATAATAGAAAAATTAGAGTATAGTGTCTATACATGTGATTCTGCCACTTGCTTTTTTGGACTTGCATTGCATTGGTTGCATTGTTATTCACTTGATCAATCTTCTCTTAGCAGATTGATGTATTTAGGTTTAAAAAAACTTTTATTTTGACTATTACACCGTTATGTCAATGACTGTCTTTGTACATCTGTCATATTATTTGTGATGGTATTTCTTCCAGAAATGGAATTGTTGGGTCCGAGGATATACGCATTTCTCATTTTAATAAATTACCCAATTGTCCTCCCGAAAGGTTGAACCAATTTATACTCTCAAAAATACTTTGTGGGGCTTCCCTGGTGGCTCAGTGGTTAAGAATCTGCCTGCCAGTGCAGGGGACACAGGTTCTATCCCTGGTCCTGGAAGATCCCACAATCCGCGGAGCAGCTAAGCCCATGCGCCACACTACCGAGCTCGTGCTTTAGAGCCCGTGCAGAAGCACCACAATGAGAAGCCCACGCACCGCAAAAAAAGAGTAGCCCCCGCTCACGGCAACTAGAGAATGCCGGCGCACAGCAATGAAGACCCAACACAGTCAACAACAACAAAAAAAACACTTTGTGATTTCCTATTGCCCTACATCCTCATCAACGTGGATTTTTAATTTTTGTTAGTCTGATATACTCTTTTTTTTTTGGCTGTGCCTCGCGGCTTGCGGGATCTTAGTTCCCAGGCCCTTGGCGGTGAAAATGAGGAGTCCTAACCACTGGACGGCCAGGGAATTCCCTGTTAGTCTGATATACTCTTGTTTTAATTAATTGCTCTTCACCCCATTGGTGAGGCAGAGATTCCCTCCTTAGGGTTATGGGGATGGCCAAACACAATACCTGACACTGAGCAGGTGAGATTGACAGCACATATACTCACAGCCCAGGGGAGGAGAACACCACAAGCCACCCAGGGCCACACAGGTGTTGCTCTCAGGAATATAGTGAACAACCGGGGAGGCAGACTTTGTAGCAGCAAGAGTGTGAGTGCCCACTGGTTCCTGCAGGGGATCTGATTGGCTTGTTTGAATAAATCTGAGGGCCGGCAGAGAACTGAAACCCACTACAATACTCAGAGATAAGCAGAAACTGCACCTCATCCATTTGATAAGGAGGATTGTTTGACTAGGGCAACTTTCAGTTAGGCCATTTGAGGCCCTCTAGATTTTTGTCAAGAAAGCACAAAATATTGAATCTTAATTTCAACCATTCCTGGTTAATTATGAGGGTTCTTTGGGGTATTGATTTTTGAATGACTTTTTGACCTCTATTATGATGATTGTTTTTCTCATTTAACACACTCATGGATTATTAAGTTCATATACAATAATATTTAATTTTATTTCCTTGATTTGTATTTAGGATTTTTTTCCCCTCTGAACTGATAAGTATGACTGGTTTGTAGTTCTCCTTTCTGATCTTCCTTTATTGCAAATTGTGGATTCATAAAATGAAATATTTACCATTTTTGGTTTTCTGTGCTCTGATACAGACTTATGGGGTGAGGATTATCTGTTCACTGAATGTTTGAGAGAATTCTTCCATTAAACCATCTGGGCCTAGAGCCTGTTTTGGACATCTTTCTTGGATAATATTTTCAACATCTTTCTTATTTTTATAATTTTATTTCCCAGAAAATTGTCCACATTATCAAGGTTTTCATATGCATTAGAACAGAGCCAGATATGGTTATTCTCTTATTTTCTTGGTGTTCTTAAGATGCAAAACCACATTCTCCATGACATAAGAACAGAGAACTATAAAAAGAGATTACGTTGAGATCAAGACAGAGGTGGGTAGAAAATGGCTAAAATGAAAGGAAAATAAAACAAACAGAATGAAATATTTTATTAGAGAAAACAGAGTACCTTTGACTCTGAAGAAAATTAAATCAGTGATGTTGAAAAAACAAAAACAAAAAACTTGAGATAGTGTCTCCAGGATTCAGAGAAAAGGGACAAAGAGACTTCATTGACAATGGCAATCCAACGTGATAATTTTAGGGGAGAAAAAAATCCGAAACAATCTGTTCATAGAATGGACAAGAAAGAACATAGAAGAAAACTTTTCTCAGTTGAAAAGAAGACCTTTTTTGTTTCTGTAAAAGTAACAGAAAAATGCCTATACTGAGAATTATACTGGCAAAATGTTTGACTTTTGAGGGTAAAGAAAAATCCCAACAAGCACCAGGTGAATTGCTTGCCTAAAAGAGAGCAGCCCAGGGACTTCCCTCGTGGTCCAGCAGTTAGGGCTCCACGCTCCCAATGCAGGGGACCGAGGGCTCCATCCCTGGTCAGGGAACTAGATCCTGCATGCTGCAACTAAGAGGAGCACGCATGCCACAACTAAAAAAAGATCTGGCATGCCCCAAAGATCCTGCTTGCTGCAACTAAGACCCACCACAGCCAAATAAATACATAAATATTAAAAAAAATAATAATAAAAGAGACCAGCCCAGCTTTGTTACCTTTTTTTTTTTTGAGCTATAATTGACATATAACATTATATTAGTTTCAGGGATACTTGCTACCATTTTAAGAGCCAAAAGAATGGGATAAGGACAAGAGGGTCTTGACGGGGATAGTTTGAGATTCAAGAATTTTATAAATAGTCAAGCCACCATGTGTGTAAAGACAGTAGAAAGGCATTCTCACCTAGGGCAAAGACTTAGAAAAAGGTAACATCCCAGAGTTCTCCTTGAAATCACCAGTCAAGTGGGAGATGAGTCTGAATGAGAAACAGAAAAATTAGTGCATAAAAACTGGCAGTGACATTGTTACTAATTAAAGGGTTCGCAAAAGCCAAAAACAATGATTGAAAAAGAGGATTTTTTGACTTAAAAAAAAAAAGTGTAAACAAAAGCTGGGTCTAGGGCTTCCCTGGTGGCGCAGTGGTTGAGAGTCCGCCTGCCGATGCTGGGGACACGGGTTCGTGCCCCGGTCCGGGAAGATCCCACGTGCCGCGGAGCGGCTGGGCCCGTGAGCCATGGCCGCTGAGCCTGTGCGTCCGGAGCCTGTGCTCCGCAACGGGAGAGGACACAACAGTGAGAGGCCCGCGTACCAAAAAAAAAAAAAAAAAAAAAGCTGGGTCTATCATCCTGGATTAAGTGGACAGATAAAAGTTAAGTGTGAGGGCAGCAGGCCAAGAGATGGAAATTTCTCATTACACAAGGAAGAACATAAAAATGAATGATTTGTCATTGACTTTAATAATTTGTGAAATATAAACTGCATTTTTATTTGATAAAGGCAACAACCAGGAGAATTAAAAACAGGCTTTCTGCACTGCAAATCACTATAGCAGATAAAAGCAAATATGGAAAAATTCAGAAAACAGGAAATAGCCAGAAATAAAAACCATAAAATAGGATGACAGATGACCAAACAAGTCATCTGTTAACAGTAGAGCTACAATGGGTTAAATGCCAGCCGGAGTGGAGACGCTGCAGTTTTTAGGACAGACACTTTGTGCCTCTAGGCTCTTGCTAATTCTGAACCCTAGGCCTGGCTTGCTTGTCTACCCTGTTCAAGGCTAAGGCCTCACTTCCAGACAGACTTCTTCCTCCCGGCAGTCCTCCCGGGCCACCAGGGGCGGAATGAGCACTCTTCTCACAGACCTGGCAAGCGCGTGCGAAGCTGGTACTCCAGATCTGAGACGAACAACCTTACTCCCTCTCACTCCGAAGGGCCGGGTATCCTGCCAGTTTCGGCCCAAGGGTGAAGCAGTCAAACCCTGCTCGATTGTAATGTTATGTCTTTCTCCTTGTCACCCGCCTTTCAAGTTTCAAACCGGTTCCGATTGCTGACGGACACAGTCACGACCCGCGAAGCCTCCCCTATGCCCGCGAAGGGTCTTCCAAGCGCGTAGTCGGATCCACTCCAGACGGCTCGCCCCGCCCCCACCTTGCAGACTTGCAAGGTCTCCACGGCGTTCGCTGGGAAGTCGCGTCCCGAAGAACGGAGCGCGAGAGGAATAGGGCTGGGGCTTAGCTTCTAGAGCCCCTTCCCCAAGCCAGAGGGGCTCCTCCCTGTCGCCAAAGATGTGGGGTTCAAGGAGGGCGCGGTCCTACTGGATTTGTTGAAGAGGAGAGACTGGGGGCTGAGCCCAAGGGTCTTGAGGGTTAACAGGGAATGAGCAGGGGGCTCGGGGCAGATTCGCGGCGCCCTGGGGTGGGTGAAAGATAGGGGTCCCACGCGCGGGCCTGGACGCAGCGACGAAAGGGTTAAGGCATTGGGCCCCGCCCCAGCCCCGGGATTGGCGGGTCCGGGGGGCGTGGCTGGAGGGCGTGCCCGCGTTTGCCGCAGCCGCGAGTGGGCGGGGCCCAGGCGGGGAGCGGGAGGGGCGCGGAGCGCAGCCGGGCCCGCGCCTCGCGCCCAGCCGGGCGGGCTTCTGGCTGCGCCAGCTAGCCGGGCCGGCGGCGCCCGCGCCGAAGACCCCTCACCGGACCCTGAGATAGCGAGTAAGTGAGGCAGGCCCACTGCGGCGCCCCTCCCGGCTCCGACCTGCCTGTCTCCTTGCCCGCTGCACCGCGAGGCTCGTTCGGTAGGACCAGGAGCTGGGGAGGGGGCGCGTCCCACTGCTGGGATCCTTGGGGGTGAGGGGAGTGAAGATGAGGCCGATGATGTCATGGATGCTTCGCAGGGCCTGGAGGAAGGTGGCGGCCGGAGGGGGTGCGGCCCGGATTATGTCACCTCTTCCCTCTGCGCCCCGCCCCCCGGGCCACACGCCTTGGTGGGGAGCACCGAGAGGTGCGGGAGGGATTTCCCCCACCGCAGAGACCACCCCACCCCCGGGCACCTCCTTGGGATGGCCTGTGGCCGGGGTCTCTGTCGTGGGCAGCGCCCGAACACCCGCCACCCACCCCCCACCCCCGTGCGGGAGGCTCGTGTGTGCGCGTGTGTGTGCTCGGGGTGTGTGTGGGGGGGGCGCTGTCAGCCCCCTCAGTCCTGAAACATGGGATTTATCAGAGCCAGGATCTAGGGGATGGGGCCCTTCCCCCTTTGTCGCCAAGGGAAGATGGATCTTCCCTCACACATCCCAACCAAGAAGTTCTGGAGACCTCTGCACCCCTCAAAGCCCTACAGTGCCCCTGATACCTTTTCTCCCAGTCCTTCTTCTCGGAAGCCCTTCCTGATTTTCCTGTCCGATTCACTGCCTCTTTGCATTGCTCATAACTAGCATTCCCACACACATTCTCTCTGTATCTCCTCAGTGCCAGGGGCCAGAGATCCAAGACTCTGCTGTCCGTTCCCCCGGGGGTACTCACAGGCCAGTCTCAGAATGAAATATCCCTGGAGTGGCCTGAGCCAAGTGCTCCAAGACCACCCTACCCACTCTCCCAGGGTAGATCAGGGATGCTGTCCTGGGAGGCAGCATTTGGATTGGTCCTTGAAGGATGCAGGATGGGCACAGAGAGCTGAGAAGAGATTTTGCGTGTAGAGTGGAGAGGGGCTCAGGTCACGGGGAATAGGATGAGCAACAGGAGAGGCCTTGGGGGCCCTGCTTCAAGCTCTGCTCTGGTTCTGAGGGCTGAGAGGAATGCCAGGCATTTACCCATAATACATTCACTTCTTAAGATTCCTGTAGGGTAGGTGTGAGAACCCACGGTGGAATAACCTGCATGCAGTTCCACCCCTAATCAGTTGAGCTGGGATTTACACTTGGAGCTGATACCTCCGTAGCTCTGTCTATTGCACTTGGTGCAGTAGAATTTGGGCAGAGCACAGACAAGATCGGCTTTGCCCTTTAGAAAGGGTCCCTTGGCAGCTGCACAGGGGAGGGAGTGCTGAGGAAGAAAGCCCAGTGAGGAGCCCCCCACAAAGATGCTGGCAGGAGGGGCTGCTGAGATCTTTAGGGGGTGAATGGGCTGAGCTTGGGGCCTCTGAGACCCAAGAGAAGGGTGGGGTATTCCTAGTTTTGGGAGGGGCACAGCTACGGTGGGGTGGGTGGTCACTGTAGGATGGAAGGACCTGCCCATGTAACCCCCTCTTTGGCCCATTCATGACCACTAATACTGTGTGTAATGTCCTAGGCACTGAGAGCTGATAGGACAGAGATAGAGGCAGAATCGGGCAACAGGCTGTCATCCCAGGTTGTTGAGCTGAGGCCATGAGGCTGTCTTTGCAGACCACACTCAGCTACCTGGGCTAGTTCAGGACCCAGACCCACAAATGAAGCTCAAACCCTTCCCCTGGGCTCAGTTTCCACCTATCAGGGAAACATACGCCCCTCCTTATCCTACCAGTCCCTGCTGGGGTTTTGTGGAAAGAAGCTGCAGCAGCCCAAGCTTGGGAGAGAGAAGGGGCAGGGAACGCTTGTATGGGGCTGACCATAACAGGTTAGAATTATGGCACGAAGCTGTTTGGAGAGCGAGACTCCAGGGAGACCTCCAGTGGGTTGGTAGTCAAAGATTCCCCAGGTAAACCACAGGGATAGGAGGCTCAGGAAACAGTTCTGGGACCTCATTTCCATCCATCCAGGACTCTGGGCATCCAGGCCTTCCTGGGGACCACACACAATCCAGGGAAACAGTGGGTCAGGGTGGAATACGATCAGCCCCAACCTATGGTCAGATTCTCCTTTACTGAATGTCAGAGGAGGTAGTATTGCATGTTTGTACTGCACCTTACAGTTTGCAAAGAACCTTCCTGTCACTCTCATGATCAACATGATCACTTCTGAGGTTTGCTCCTGTCCACACCCAGGCTTCTGGTGGCGCCCCCTTGCCTAGATCTCTAATCTCACTATTGATGCCTTCCTTCAGGATATCACCACACTCAGGTTTCTACCATGTTAAATTCTAAAATTAGAAGAGAGCCCTTGGATCCCAAACCACCTTAAATTACTGCCTTCTCTGGCCTCCTCTTAAAAGAGAGGGGAGGCTTCCCTGGTGGCGCAGTGGTTGAGAGTCCGCCTGCCGATGCAGGGCACACGGGTTCACGCCCCGGTCTGGGAAGATCCCACATGCCACAGAGAGGCTTGGGCCCATGAGCCATGGCCGCTGGGCCTGCATGTCTGGAGCCTGTGCTCCGCAACGGGAGAGGCCACAACAGTGAGAGGCCCGCATACCACAAAAAAAAAAAAAAAAAAAAAAAAAGAGAAGGGAACTCTTCCATCTTTCCCTCCAGACCCCCCTCCTACTCCTGTAGTCTGGCTCTGCCTTGCACCACTTTTCTGAAATCATTCTCTCATAGACACGTGATGTTTCCACCTGCCAAATTCAGGACACCCCCGCCAATCCCAATTTTACCTGGTCCCTTTAAAAAAATTTTTTTAATATAAATTTATTTATTTTTGGCTGCGTGGGGTCTTCGTTGCTGGGTGCGGGCTTTCTCTAGTTGCAGTGAGCGGGGGCTACTCTTCGTTGCAGTGCGTGGGCTTCTCATTGCAGTGGCTTCTCTTGTTGCAGAGACGGGCTCTGGGCGTGTGGGCTTCAGTAGTTGTGGCTCACGGGTTCTAGAGCGCAGGCTCAGTAGTTGTGGTGCACTGGCTTAGTTGCTCCGCAGCATGTGGGATCCTCCCGGACCAGGGCTCGAACCCGTGTCCCCTGCATTGGCAGGCAGATTCTCAACCACTGCGCCACCAGGGAAGCCCTGGCCCCTTTTTTAACACCAGGAGCTGCCCCCACATTCTTGCAGCCCACTCCATCTTGGTCTTCAGGGCCTGCCTTCTCCTGGCCTTCTTCCCAGTCCCACACCACCTCCCAGTCTTCTGGGGCTCTACCGCTCGAGCTCCATGCTGGGCGCCACCCACACCACCCTTGAATGCTCATGATTCCAGTCTCTCTTTCTATCCGGTATGTGACAGATATCTTTCTCTGGTCTTCCTCAAATCACCCATTTACCCCAAACATTCTCCTCCTGTCAAGTTAAGGGTGTCACACACATCCTGGTGCCCCAGTCCAGATTCCTCCCTTGCCCCCACCCCCTGAACACCATCTGTATGAAATTCTGTCCGTTTTTCCTCCCTGCCCAGATCTTCCCACTGGTTCTAAGCCTCAGGCCTCACAGCCTCCACCCTCTTAGTCCCCAGCTGCTCCCTACACTGCATCCAGATACGGCAAGAGAAGGGGGTCATGCTTAGGATGGGAGGGGTATATCTGGTCTGGAGTATACTGGGAGTGGAGACAGCATGGCCAGGGTGAGTCAAGAGGCATGTAGGGCTTCCCTGGTGGTGCAGTGGTTAAGAATCCGCCTGCCAATGCAGGGGACATGGGTTTGAGCCCTAGTCCAGGAAGACCCCGCAGGCCGCCAAGCAAGTAAACCCGTGCACCACAGCTACTTAGCCTGCGCTCTAGAGCCCGTGAGCCCCAACTACTGGGCCCGCGTGCCTAGAGCCCGTGCTCTGCAACAATAGAAGCCACTGCAATGAGAAGTCCACGCATCGCAAAAAAGAGTAGCCCCTATTCACCGCAACTAGAGAAAGCCTGCGCACAGCAACAAAGACCAAATGCAGCCAAAAATATATTAAAAAAAAAAAAGGGAGGCACCTAGGGCACCAGATGAAAGGAGGTACTCACTCTCAGGGTCCTGCACTTGCTGATCCTGCACTTAAATTGCACCCTAGGTGCCTCTCTTGACTCACCCTAAGTCTCAGCCTTGTGGGACATGTGGAACAGATTAGCTTAAGGGAGCAATGTAGTAAAGTCCTGTACTCCACACCTGGGGGGTCAGGGGGAGATGCTGATAGAATGGAATTTTACAAAGTCAGTGTGGACTGGTTTGTGGTAAGTTTTCCAACCACCTAGGGCTGTAATTCCAGGTGTGATGGCCAGAAGACTGAAGGGCAAGAGTTTTGTTAAGGCTCCCCTGGTCTGGGGCCTGATAGCACAAACACAGCATTAAAAATGGGCATATGGGTAGAATACAGTTTGAAGAGCAGTCAAGGGGCCGACGAGGGCTGCTACCTGTACCCCTTCACCTTGGCAGAGAAGGAAGGCTCGCTGCCTGGTTTCTGGTGGGAACAGGGGTTAAAGGCCTGAAGGGCGCCCCCTGCCATTTCTGGCACACGTATTTGAGCATCTACACTCACAGCAGGCACTGCCTGCTCCCACTGTCTGGCTGGATATGAGGATCTCTGGGGCAGGTCTTCCCAGGTGCGGACTTGAGACAAAGGAACCAGGAAGCGGGGCCTTCCTGAGCGCAGGTAACCCGAGGCCCTGCTCCCCCTGCTTCTGTGGGCCGGCCCTGGGGGAGGAGGGACGCACGTCCACTGAAGGGCTCAGAGAAATTCACGGTGAACTAAGCAGGGTCAAGGTCCACAAGGAGCGGGGGTGGGGAGTAATCCAGGAAGTCTTCCCGAAGGCAGTGAATTCTTGGAGGGGTTCTGCAGGGGCGGAATCCTCCTGGGCGCCGCTGGGCACGGAGGCCCCGCTCCTGCCCCCGCCCACTTGTAGGAACAGCAGGCCAGGAGGGAGGCATGGCAGGCGCCCGTGCTGGCGGCGCTGCGTCCTCTGCCCCGGCCTCAGCCAGCCCGGGGGCCTCTGCTGAGGTACTGACCATGGGTAGGGGGCCCTCCCGTGCCAGGCCCCCATGCGGCGGAGTTGGAAAGACCTCCGGGAGGGCCCCCTGCTAGGCGCTGCAGCTGGGGTCCCCGGCAGTCCGCGAGGGGCGGGGCATGCCCGTGGTGGCCCAGATGCGCGCCGCCGCGGCAGCTCCCGCCCACCAGACCCCCAATACCCTTGTCCCCTCCCCGCGCCCGCCTCCCTGGGGTGCCTGACATGCGGCAGCTCTGCGAGGTAGGTCCTCCATTCCTCCCACTTCGCAGAGGAGAAAACTGCAGTCCGGGATGGCTCAGTCGGCCCGTCCAAAGTCGCGCAGCTGGTCCTGGCCGAGCTGCGAGAGTGAGGCACATGGCCCCTGCAGACCGGGCCTCGGAGGGTCCAAGGCTTGAGGACCCATCGGCCCCCCACCCCCTTGGAGAGGCAAGGAGAGGATCCTGCGCTGGTAGTGAGCCTCCACTTCTGACCTTGACTGCAACACCCTAGGTTAGGGGGCTGGGAAGGACTCCCATCCACAGTTTTTGGATAGGGGTGGGTTTCTCTCCCTCCCTTAAGTTCTGAGGTTCCCTACTGAATTCAGGTACTGCTATCCCCTTCCAACCCCATCTCCCCAGCCCATGAGGTTGGGATATAGGGGTCCAGACCCAGAGTAAAGTACACCTGAGTTCTGGGGGTTGCAGTGAAGAGTTGAGGGGGTCAGTGTGTCTGGGAGGCTCATGAAGGAGGTGGGTTTGAGGTGGGAGTTAAAGAATGGAATACTGAGCAGAGCAAAGCTAGGAGGGTAGGTGCATGGTCCCTGGGGGTTGGGCTTTGTCAGGTGTGCAACGGGCAGCCCCTATTACCAAGCTATCATTATTTACCCAGCCCCATTCCTTTACCTTGGGTGTTTGGGAACTTTTGTACCCACTATAAGGAAGGAGACACTGTGGGGCAGGGTGCAGGTGGTGCCGGGTCGGGCTTGCATGGGATGGTGGGAGTGGAGGTGGAGCTGACCTATCTGCTTTCCCACCTGTGCCCACAGTGCCCCCCTGGCTTAGTCATGGCGAAGCTGGAGACACTGCCTGTGCGCGCTGATCCAGGGCGGGATCCCCTCCTGGCTTTTGCCCCTCGGCCCTCTGAGCTTGGACCCCCAGACCCTCGTCTGGCCATGGGCAGTGTGGGCAGTGGGGTGGCCCACACTCAGGAATTCGCCATGAAGAGTGTGGGCACCCGCACGGGGGGTGGGGGCAGCCAAGGCAGTTTCCCTGTCCCCCGTGGCAGTGGGGCCAGCAGGGAGAGGCCAGGCCGCTACCCTTCGGAGGACAAGGCTCTCGCCAATTCACTCTACCTCAATGGCGAGCTACGGGGCAATGACCACACAGATGTCTGCGGCAATGTGGTGGGCAGCAGTGGTGGCAGCAGCAGCAGCGGCGGCAGTGACAAGGCCCCACCACAGTATCGTGAGCCCAGCCACCCACCCAAGCTCCTGGCCACCTCTGGCAAGCTAGACCAGGTCAGTCCCTGGGGCCTTTTCCTGGGGCAGGAGGCAGCCCATAGAGGAGGGTGAAGTGGGCCTTCTTGGACGTTTTTGGGTTGTAGGGGCTGAGATAGAAGCTGGGCTGGGGAGCCTTGGGGGCCAACTCCAGCTGGTAGGTCTAGGGCAGAGACCTGGCTGTGAGGTGGGCAGGTGGTGGATATAAGGTGGGACTCCAGCCAGGAGGGACTCCCAGGATGGAGATCCAATGGGGGTGGGAGGTGGGGCTGAACAAGTCTAGATCAGAGGGAAGAGACTGGGGGCAAGGCTAAGGTCCCATCCTGATGTCGACTCCCCCTTCCTTGCTTTTGTGCAGTGCTCAGAGCCGCTAGTTCGGCCTTCGGCCTTCAAGCCTGTTGTACCCAAAAATTTCCACTCCATGCAGAACTTGTGCCCCCCCCAGACCAACGGGACCCCTGAGGGACGACAGGGCCCTGGTGGCCTCAAGGGTGGACTGGACAAGTCTCGGACCATGACCCCAGCGGGTGGGGGAGGGGGTGGCCTCTCAGACTCAGGCCGGAACTCACTCACAAGCCTGCCCACCTACAGCTCCAGCTATAGCCAGCACCTGGCGCCCCTCAGTGCCTCCACCAGCCACATCAACCGCATTGGCACTGCCAGCTATGGTAGTGGCAGTGGTGGCAGCAGCAGTGGTGGTGGGTCAGGCTACCAGGACCTGGCGACCTCTGACAGTGTGCGGGCCTCCAGCAAGAGTGGGTCATCCTCATCCATGGGGCGGCCAGGCCACCTGGGATCAGGGGACGGCGGAGGTGGAGGCCTGCCATTTGCGGCCTGCTCACCACCCTCGCCCAGTGCTCTGATCCAGGAGCTAGAGGAACGGCTGTGGGAGAAGGAACAGGAGGTGGCAGCTCTGCGGCGTAGCCTGGAGCAGAGCGAGGCGGCAGTGGCCCAGGTGCTGGAGGAGCGTCAGAAGGCCTGGGAGCGTGAGCTGGCTGAGCTGCGGCAGGGCTGCAGTGGGAAGCTGCAGCAGGTGGCTCGGCGTGCCCAGCGCGCCCAGCAAGGCCTACAGCTGCAGGTGCTGCGGCTGCAGCAGGACAAGAAACAGCTGCAGGAGGAGGCAGCCCGGCTGATGAGGCAACGGGAAGAGCTTGAGGACAAGGTTGCCGCCTGCCAGAAGGAACAGGCCGACTTCCTGCCCCGGATGGAGGAAACTAAGTGGGAGGTGCAGACTGGGGGGTTGGGCATCTCCCTGTGTCCCCTTCCTTCTGTCTCTCTGGAGAAACCCAGAGCAGCAGCCCACAACTATCACAAGGGCTGTGAAGGTTGTGCAGGGATCAATTAGGAGTGTCTGTGAGGACCAGAGCTGTCCCAGGCTGTGTGAGATTAGCCATGTCTGTCCCAAGTCTGAGGAGGGAAGCCTGCATGTCATTTCTGCCGTGATGAGGAGCTGACCCTGAGCCCTGGGGCAGCTTGATGCCCTGGGGCTGGATATGGGGGCTGGGGTGGGGGTGAGCAGAGCTCTGCCTTCACCCTGACTTCTCTTCTCACCTGTCCCTGCCCAGGTATGCCAGAAGGCTGGGGAGATTTCCCTACTGAAGCAGCAGCTGAAGGACTCGCAGGCAGATGTGTCCCAGAAGCTGAGTGAGATTGTTGGGCTGCGCTCGCAGCTGCGGGAGGGCCGGGCCTCACTGCGGGAGAAGGAGGAGCAGCTGCTCAGCCTGAGGGACTCCTTCAGCAGCAAACAGGCCAGCCTGGAGCTGGGTGAGGGCGAGCTGCCCTCTGCCTGCCTCAAGCCGGCGCTGACCCCAGTGGACCCGGCCGAGCCGCAGGACGTGCTGGCCACCTGCGAGAGCGACGAGGCCAAGATGCGCCGTCAAGCTGGGGTGGCTGCTGCCGCCTCCCTGGTTTCCTTGGATGGGGAGGTGGATGCTGCGGGGGAGAGTGGGACTCGGGCCCTGCGGCGGGAGGTGGGGCGCCTGCAGGCTGAGCTAGCAGCTGAGCGGCGAGCCCGGGAGCGCCAGGGTGCCAGCTTCGCAGAGGAGCGCCGAGTGTGGTTGGAGGAGAAGGAGAAGGTCATCGAGTACCAGAAGCAGCTGCAGCTGAGTTATGTGGAGATGTACCAGCGCAACCAGCAGCTGGAGCGGCGGCTGCGAGAGCGGGGGGCTGCAGGAGGTGCCAGCACGCCTACACCCCAACATGGGGAGGAGAAGAAAGCCTGGACCCCCTCCCGCCTCGAGCGCATCGAGTCCACAGAAATCTGATCCCCTGGGCATGTGGCCTTTTGACAAATACCCAGTCAAAGGCCAGAGTCCCCAGTGTCCCCCCCCCCCGCCATCTCTTTTCCCCATGTCCCCTGTATCCCCAGACCAAAGAGGTTCTCAAAGCAGCTGTGACCAGGCCCCTCCCCTCCCCTCCCCTCACTGGGTGTCTCCCAGCTCTACCGCTGCCCCTCTGGGCAGCCCACTCGACCCTCCTCCCAAGGAGGAAACAGGGGAAGGGCAGAGTGAGTGGGATGAGGAGCCCAGGCAGCAGGGGAACTCATGCTCCTTCTCTTGGCACTCCCTTGTTGGAGAGGTGACAGGCCTTGCAGTGCCATGAGGTGCCCAGCTCCTTGGTGGGTCTGGGCTGCAACTGTCAGCCACCCTGTGTCCAGAGATGCTCTCTGTACCCATCTCCTCGGCCATGTAACCTGAGGGGGCTTGCGTGCGTTCTGCCAAAGCTGACACCTTGGACTCCTGGCCTCTCTCCTTCCAGTACTTTTCTCCCTCCCTGGGCCGATTGGCAGGACAAACGGGAGCAGGTGGCCTACCTGTGGTTGAGAGGGCTACTTGCCCAGCCCCTCCCTGCCAAGGTCTCTTGGACTCAGGCCTCACAGCCTGGCCCGGTCCTGAGTGTGTGTCCATATGTGTGTGTTGGAGGAGAGAAGGGCTGGGGCTGGAGGCTCAGTGCCCAGGGAAGATCTGCCATCCTATTCTTGAGAAGGGTCACCTGGAGGCTTCTTAGCTTTACCCTCACCCTTCTGACCAGGATCCCACGGGACAACAGCCCCATCTGCTTGGCTGACCCCACACCCAGGGCCACTGTCCAGCTCTAACTACAGCTATTAAGTGCCACCTGCCTCTCAGGCACTCTCCTCACCTAGTTTCTGAGGTCACATGAGTGTCTGTGATGTCTTCTTGTGTTTTCCCTGACTTGATTCCCTCAGCCACCTTCTGCTTTCATGCTCAGCCTATTGCTTTCATGCTCAGAACATCATTGTCCTAGGCCATCTCTTCCCCCAAACCTCACCTTTTCTTCCAGTAGAAAACTGCTTGATCTTTGGTGCACTGCCCACTTCCAAGTTCCACTGGGCCCAAGCTTGAGCCTGAGGCCCTTGTTTTGGGGGGTGGGGGTGGCTATGATTGCTCTTGAAGAGCAAGACTGAACTGAGAGGATCACTGACCCCTGGGTCCCAGAGGCCTGAAGTAGCCCAGTGTTTGCCCAGGGTAGGCCTGGCATGGCCATCAGTGGGGACTGGGGAAGCCAATGTCACTTCCTCCTCTGGGGGCCCTCTCAGAGTCCATCTCCCCAAAATAAGAAGGGAAAGGCAAATTTCTAACACACCAGCAATAAAAATCAGAGGAGGCTTGGCCCTCAGCCCTTGCATTTCTCTCTTTTTACTCTCTCCTTCCCACCCACAGACTGGGTTTGTGGGGCAGGGTGGAGGGAGCTGGCAACTACTGTGAGCAATCCCCCGACCCCTGACCAGCCTCCTCCCATGACTGGTGACTGTTTAACGAGCTGTGCATCCCCCACAAAAACAGGAGTGCCCCTGTGGCCTCTGTCCTTCTGCACAGCCCTTTCCAGTGCCCCTCACCAGATCTCTGAGCTGGGTGGGGGGCTGTCCTGGCAATCACTGCCCATTCCACTCACCCTTCACTGCACCTGCCCCAGAAACTGGGCCTGGGCCAGAGGGGCAGGGGGAAGAGGAGGCATTAGTAGGAAAAAAAAATAGAAAAAAATATGAACAGACTCAGCTTTGGGATTTCCAACCACAAAAGAAATTATATATAAATATATATAAATATATATCTCTACCACATGTGATGGAAAGACTTCGTTTTCTTTGCCCAAAGAAATAAAATGGAGAAAGCCTCTTGAGTGGCACTCTTTTGGCATGCTTGTGTCTTTGCAGGTGTGGGAGGTGAGGCTGGGTGAGGGGGGTGTGGAGGGCAAAGCTGGAGTAAACATTTCCCAGAGGTTGGCCCAAAGCCCAAGCTCCTCCCTGTTGCCCAGGAGGAGTAGTGGTTCCACGTTTCTGCGCAAAGGGGCTTTCTCTTCAGCTCAGACTGTTGCCAAAAGGGTTTCAAGCTAGTTCCAGCTCAGAATCTGGGTAACAGACTGCTGGTCAGAAGGCAGGTGATGCAGGACAACTAGATGCAGCCTGCAGCATCCTGAGCCACCTTACAGTGATTAGCCAAAGTCTGAGGGAAGAACACATGAAGGCTGAGAACCGGTTTGTAATTAGTGGTGAGGCCCCAAAGGCAGAAGCGACCCAAGCGTGCTTCAAGTAGGAAGCTGTCCTTTATAATTCCTTTGGTCATCCTCACAAAGACCCTCAATCAAGAATGCACTCTGCTACAAGTAACACAACCTGATACACAGGACCTCAAAGAGTGGTTCATTTTTCCTCACCTGACAAAAAGTCTGGACATAAGCATCCTCTAAGTGTCATAGGTGTTGGTTCATCAAGGACCTAGACTTTTCATCCTCCTCCTCTCCCATCTTTTGCATGTTCCCTCCATGCCACAAGGCGGCAGCCGCAGCTGCGTGAAGTGACTGAGGCAGCAGCACTCTATCATGAAAGTAAAAGCTTTCCAAGAAGCTTCACAGCACCATTCCCTTTAAATTTTGTGGTCTGGAACTGAGTCACATGTTCTTCTCACTTCAGGGGAGCCTGGGAAACTGAGTATTGACAAAGAGGAACGGGATTATCGTGGCTGCCAAGGAGCCGTTACAGTTCATCTCATCGCTTAGGCTCTCTCTCTGGGTTCTGCTGGCAAGGACAGAGTCATAATCAGCAACTCACAGTGTTTGCCCTGGTCCGGCCCCGGTGAGAGAACCCTCTCTAAGCAATGGTGTCAGTGGTCTAGGGCCCATAATGCTCACCCCCAGGCAAACAGTGCCCTCCACAGAGCTCAGGAGTTGGGATACCAGGCTTGCCTCTCCTTGCAGTGAAGTGTCCTCCCTACATTGGTTTTGTCTCCCTGTCAAGACGGTGCCCTGGAGGGAGCACCGTTTCTCAGGTCCCCTTCACAGCCCTTAGGATGGGTGGACCAGCAGCCAAGGCACGGACAAGGTGTGACCACTCTGATCACACTGATCGTCTCCAGTGACCCCAGGGACGGCCGTCTGGGGCCAAGTCCTCCTGGAAGTCTCGAGAGTCTCTTCCCTGCCTGGTTGCCCATACCCACTCAGGTGGAAGACCCCCTACTTGGGGAGGTGGAGGATCACCCTGGCTCATCTGCCAAAGCTCTGGCCTTTTCATCCCAGCTCCTCACATCCATTTCTCCTAACAGGCTCGTCTATCCATCACTAACTCTCCCCCTGAGAACGCTCTCTAGATATATCTCTATTATAAATGCATGATTATCTCATTGTGCAGATAAGAAACTTGGCTTAGAGAATTTACGTGACTTCCCCAAGGCCATAAAACCCTGAGTAGCGGTCTGAGATTCGAACCTGTATCTAGGCTATTCAGTGACCTTCAGAGCCGTCCATCCACAGCGGGGTTTTCCCTTCGCAGGTCCTGTCTCTGCAGCAACATCTTCCTGTGGAAAACGTCTTTGGAAAACGCTGGCAGAGTCTTTTGAGCCTCGGCCGCACCCGTCACTCGCACAGCATACGGAAGTAACGGGCAGTTGGCCGGAAGTGGGGCTGTGCGGCCGTGGGGTAGCTGGAGAAGTCGCCGAGCCGCGACCACTCGCGGGAGTGGCGACTGGTGTTGCGGCGCCCGCGCTCCACAGGCTCAGGTGAGTGACGGCGGCCAGAGAGGAGGCCGCGGCGGCGCTCCCTGCCGAGCTGGGCTGCGCTTCCCGGCGCGGCCTGCGGGCATTTGTCCAAGGCCCGGCTCTAGGGAGAACCTCGGCGATCCGGAGTTCTGTGGCCTTTGGCAGGCTGCTTACCTGAACCTTGAGTTTTCCTCTGTGAGACGGAGATGATAACAGTACTTGCTTCACAGGTCTTTTGTGAGAGCGTAGTGAGATATTCTGCCGCTTCTCTTATCACACTTCAATCTGCATGCGATTCACTGGAATCTGGAGGTTCGGATTCTGTAAGCCTGGGGTGGGGCCTGAGATTCAGCGTTTCTCACCAGTTTCCAGGTGAGGCTGATGCCGCTGCTCCGCAGGCCGCACTTTGAGCAGCAAGGCCCTGCAGCATTTTGCTCAGTACCTGGGACAGGTTGAGTCTTCAGTAAATATCAATACGATATATACGCTTTCCCCATTTTTTAACAGATAGTTTCTGGTTGCACAAGTCTAAGGGTGTTATTGATGTCCCCCTCCCTTTTTTCTCTCCAGGGATAAGAAAAATAATTGCCATTTCTCTTTCCGTACAAATCATGACACAGCTCTTCTTTCCTGACTCAGGGAGCTTTGAGGCCTCTCCATACCAGTTACGTTCATGGGCCTCCTCGGGTGATGCTTCATTGCCCACTCACTGCAGACCCTTGGACGGTGCTTCATCCTGTGGAGCTGGAGCCAAGTGCTTTAGCACCAACATGGCTAATGTTTTGTGCTTTAGTCATTTGTTGCTGCTGGAATCTGAATTTATGTTTTCTGCACTTTGCTCACACTTTGTGAATAGTAAGAACGGTCACCTAGATTCTGTGACTCACTGCTCTGAATGGCCTTGGGCAAGCTCTGGGATGAATTTGCTTCTGCCTGGTAGACCAGAATAAAACCTAAAGACTCTGTACTGCATAAGACAACTGAGAAAGTGAGGTTTTTGGCAGTTATGCACATCTAATTTGTCAGTATGATTTTCTTCCCCATTCATTGGTTTATTTTTTCTGGTCCCCAACAAAGCCTTGTCATTCATCATGCAAATAAGTTAACTTTGATACCAAAGAATTCTGATGTTTCCCCTTCACTTGTCTGAAATACTATATTGTGCAGCCTTGCAAATCTAGGAAAACAGATAAAACCAAATGTTCGGTTGTGCTAACAGTGATAGGTACTTGGACTGTTTATTTGGAAATTTTTTCACATGATTGTGGGTGCAGGTAGTTTACATATTGGGATTTTTGTCAGACCTCTCATAGACTGCAGTGCCTAGAGGAAGTTCGTTTTTTGCTATTTTAATTCTCAGGGCTACTCAACATATTATTTTCTAAAACAAAAATGGAGTTTGAAGTATTCATTTATTTATGGTAATTTTATCAGGATATAAGTGGGTTAAATTTTTCCAGCGAAAGAATCAAATCAGAATTAAGGGATGATATCCGGTAACTGGTAAATTGAATATGCTGAGGGTGTCATATACTTAATCTACAGTTAGCATGGCTGCGTTCCTCCGCCTGGCTCCCCTCCTCTAACTTCTGGACTGTAGTTTAAAGCGAAGCTATTCGGCCTTGCTCAGACCTGTACCTGGAAGGTGGAAAGGTAAGATTTCTCGCTCTTGTGAAATCACATCATTCAGGGTGGTTTGGGCAGTGCCTTTCAGAACAGTCATGGTTGGTCCAGTGGTCTCTGAGGCTCCACTCTGATTCTTTAGGACCCCTAAAGAGGAGATGGGAAGGAGAGTATCCTTAGGGCACTTAACTAGGAGTGGGGTTTTGTGAAATGATGTCACATAAATTTGAACCTTTAGAGGAGACATCTGCAGTTATTGATTGGGCATCTCATAGTGTTCTCTTTCCAGCTTTCTTATGGATTGTCTGGGAGCCCTTAAGTAAGGAGGAACTAACTCTCAGCTATATTTTTCTCTATCTGGGCAAAACATTCTGGCCTCCTCTCCTTTTTTTTTTTTTTTTTCTTGCGTTATGCGGGCCTCTCACTGTTGTGGCCTCTCCCATTTGCGGAGCACAGGCTCCGGACGCGCAGGCTCAGTCGCCATGGCTCACGGGCCCAGCCGCTCCGCGGCATGTGGGATCTTCCCGAAACGGGGCACGAACCCGCGTCTCCTGCATCGGTAGGCGGACTCTCAAGCACTGCGCCACCAGGGAAGCCCTAGCCTCCTCTCCTTTGTAGTGCCTTTTCCCACCACTCTTCTGCTTTATTGGTTCTGTATCTTCCTTGTGTTTCTTCCCTTTCCTTCTCCACAGTACTTAATACCCAGCTTCTGAAGTGGTTATATTTCAGATCTGTATACATAGATATGGTGTCTACACAGTTGTGCTAAAAGTTACATGGTGAAAAAGTGAGTAGCTGCTGTTTGCCATTTGCAATTTCGCTCTGCATGGCTCTAAGATTATTTATTTTGTCATCGTTCTGTTACTGGGCATCCACAGAGAAGTTCTACAGACAATAGGAAGTGCTTGTACTAGAAATAACTTTTCAGCATTTTCCTTGAGTATGTAGGTTTTTTTCTTTTTTAAAAAAAAATTATTTATTTATTTATTTAATATTTTTGGCTGTGTTGGGTCCTCGTTGCTACATGCAGGCTCCCTCCAGTTGCAGCGAGCGAGGGCCGCTTCTTGTTGCAGTGCACGGGCCTCTCAAACAGTGGCTTCTCCTGTTGCGGAGCACGGGCTCCAGGTGCGCGGCCCTTGACAGTTGTGGCACACAGGCCCAGTAGTTGTGGCTCGAGAGCTCCAGAGCGCAGGCTCAGCAGTTGTGGCGCATGGGCTCAGCTGATCCGCAGCATGTGGGATCCTCCAGGATCAGGGCTTGAACCCACGTCCCCTACGTTGGCAGGCAGACTCCCAACCGCTGCACAACCAGGGAAGTCCTAATGTTGCTTTCTCTATTCACTGATTGTCTTTTTTTTTTAATATTTATTTTTATTTATTTATTTTGGCTGCACTGGGTCTTAGTTGCAGCACGTGGGATCTTCGTTGCGGCATGTGGGATCTAGTTCCCCGACCAGGGATGGAACCTGGGCCCCCTACATTGGCAGCACGGAGTCTTACCCACTGGACCACCAGAGAAGTCCCTGATTGTCTTCTTGAAGAACACTTTAATTTCCTGTTAGAACATGCATTTTGTAAATTTAAGTCTTTAAATTAAAAATACATGGCTTGGGGCTTCCCTGGTGGCGCAGCGGTTAAGAATCCGCCTGCCGATGCAGGGGACACGGGTTCGAGCCCTGGCCCGGGAAGATCCACATGCCGCGGAGCAACTAAGCCCGTGTGCCACAACTATTGAGCCTGTGCTCTAGAGCCCATGAGCCACAACTACTGAGCCCATGCGCCACAACTACTGAAGCCCACGCGCCTAGAGCCCGTGCTCCGCAACAAGAGAAGCCACCGCAATGAGAGGCCCGCGCACCACAACGAAGAGTAGCCCTCACTCGCCACAACTAAAAGGAAGTCCGTGTGCAGCGAGGATCCAATGCAGCCAAAAATAAATAAATAAATAAATTTATTAGGAAAAAAAAATGCATGGCTTATGTAGTTGAATTCCCTGGTGGCCCAGTGGTTAGGACTCTGCGCTTTCACTGCTGAGGGCACAGGTTCAGTCCCTGGTCCAGGAACTAAGATTCCACAAGCCATGCAGCGCCGCCCAAAAAAAAAAAAAAAAAAGGCAAATAGTTTGACAGATCTTGTAACACTAAAATTAATTTCCTTTCTTTTCTCCCTCCATTTTTGTTACCCAGAGTCACTTTTCAACTATTTGCCTGTTTCTTTTGGCATTCATTGGTGTATTTCTAAATAACATTTGTGTTTCTGTTTCTTGGTTTCTAGGATATGTCTATGTCTGTAAAATCTTTTGACTTCTTAGTTATGGACTTTGATGCTCTAGGTCTCTTGTATCACTACTCAGTTTTCTTCTACCCCACTTCCCCTCCCTTTAATGTCCCAACATAGGTTGCTCATAATTTTTGGTGAGGCAGATATTCAAGGTTTATATAAGTAAGATTATGTAAATATTGTTTACAGCTGAGTAAGGAGAGTAATATAACATTTTCTGTCTTGTACAACTTTTTTGTGTTGTTTGGAATTAATCATTTTTGTTGCTGTTACTGGCTTGGTTTTCCATCTACCTATTACTTGTTCATCCTCAGATTACCCATCAGATGGATATATAATATCCATCTCCTCCAGCATAAACTAGTTGCTCTTTGTGTCTGCTCACAGCTGTAGTCCTGGGATCTTCATCATTATCCTGGGGTTTCCCTTTACTTCCCTTCTATGTTGAACTTATGTATAAACCTCAATTATAGCTCTCTTTACCTTATTACTGGGGCATCTTGTAAACTCATTCCTTCATGTAGATTTTGGTCTTTGAGATTTTCTTTTCGTTCTTTTTATAAGTAGTATATACTAGTGATAGCTAGGATCTTAGACTATTAGAGGTATGAGGGGCTTTTGGGCTCACCCAGTTCTAGTCCTCTAGCTTCCTGGCACCTGGAAACCGTATAGATTGTTTGGGGTCCCCCCCACACCCCTATCTGGAATCTGACTCTCCTTCTTGTCTCTCTAATACACTAGCAATGTGGGTTTTGGAATCAGATAATCTTTGATGTGATGTCAAACCCCATTTGTCCCTTGGCTGTGTAATCTTCAGCAGGTTTCTTAATCTTGTGAAGACTCTTTTTACTTATCAACAATATGGAGATAATAAAACTTACCTTACAGAAAAGTTGTAAGGATTGGAACTGATGCAGATAAAGCAGCTCATTCAAGGCTTGCCACAGTGGAGACCCTGAGACAATTGTGACTCTTGTTATTTCCATCTTGGGACTTAGCCTGTATTTTTTTTTTTTTTTGGTTGTGCCGCGCAGCATGTGGAATCTTAGTTCCCAGAGCAGGGATCAAACCCGTGGCCCCCTGCATTGGAAGCGTGAAGTCTTATCACTGGACCAGCAGGGAAGTCCCTTAGCCTGTATCAAAAAGAGCCACATCAATTCGAAACACTGGATCTACACCAGTCAAATGATGTTCCACATAGTTCTTTTGTTCATTTCAGGACCACATACAGTAATCTAATTAAGTACTCTTAGGTAGTATTAATTGCAGTAACTTATTGATTGTGCTTTTAAAATTATATTATTTATAAAAATATTTGTTAAATTAATCCATGTACTCTTCTATTTAACAGTTTTAACCCCAATAAAAAGGAAAAAAAAAGTGTATTTATCAAAGGTGTAGCAGAAAGTCTCCCAACAAAGAAGCTACATAATTACTTTCCTTTTATATAAGTATTTATTGGGTTGGCCAAAAAGTTCATTCGGGAAAACCCGAATGAACTTTTTGGCCAGCCCAGTATATTTTGAGTGATGGCACTTGTTGTGTTCTCTTTGTTCCACTGACTATTTGTATGTACTTTTCCATGTGTTGATGCCTGACACACACTTATTCTGTAAATCACCCTCCTTCTGGAGAGACATATGGGTTTTCAGTTTTTTGCTATTGTTAAAAAAAATTTTTTTTTGGTCTTTTTTTTTTTTTTTTAAGTTATTTCTTCAGATCTAGTTCCCAAGATGAGAACAAGGACTTTGAACAATTGCTTTAGTTGCACGTTGTGTTGAATTAAATTTAGATTCCAGGTTCCAAAACAGGTATTCTTTCTTTTTTTTTTAATATTTATTTATTTATTTATTTGGCTGCGTCAGGTCTCAGTTGCAGCATGCAGGACCTTTGTTGTGGCATGTGGGCATTGCGGTGTGCAGGCTTCTCTCTAGTTGTGGCACGCAGGCTCCAGAGTGCACAGGCTCAGTAGTTGCGGCATGCGGGCTTAGTTGCCCTGCGGCATGCGGGATCTTAGTTCCCCGACCAGGGATCGAACCCACGTCCCGTCCACTGGAAGGCAGATTCTTAACCACTGGACCACCAGGGAAGTCCTCTGAAACAGGTTTTCTTAAAAGCCCTGTTCTGTCAGCTGAAGAGTTCCATTAATTGCTCTCTCCTTTGTTCCCACCATGCCTGTGCTGCAATATTAATTGAGATTCCTAGTGACTATTTTGAGGCATAAATCTTTAATTATCATCTAAGTGCTAAAGAAAAAATTATTTCAGTACTGTTTTTCTGATGTTTTCTAATTTTTAAAAAGTTGGCCATATGCATTCATAGGAGTAAGCTAATGGTCTATAGCAAACTTTTTCTGTAAAGGGCCAGATAGTAAATATTTTATGCTTTGCAGGCCATATATTCTCTGCCAAAATTACTCAACTCTGCTCTTGTAGTGAGAAAGCAGCCATAGACAATATTTAACAAATGGCCTGGCTATGTTCCGATAAAACTTTACTTAGAAAAACAGATGGAGGGCTGGATTTGGGCTCTGAGCCATAGTTTGCTAACACCTGATCTATAGCATCTGGACCCACAGATTGAAACATAGTGGGCAGAATGGTCCCCAGGCCACAGTAAGAAACCAAGCGTATAAAGATTTCGCATGAGAGAGTTCCGTTCTGGTTCACAAAGAAATTAGAGCATACATTTCTGCCATCCAGAGAAGGCTGTGTAGCTTGGCTACCTGAAAAAAGCTACTGGCCTGCCCTGCAGTCCTCTATTTCTTATGCTGTGGGCTCTGGAAGGAAGGGACTGACGGGAGTTGCTTAGGCATTTCAGAAAGTCATTCTGGCACCCTCAGAGCCCTCATGGGATTTTCTGCAGCAAGAGCCCTGTCTGGTCCATATCTTGGCAGCTTAGGGCTTCCTGGGTTTTCTTTGTCAGGCCTTGGTATTTCTCAAGTGGAGGGAAAGACAATAAACATTGAAAGCAAGAGTACAGCAGTCATTTTCATAGCCTCTCGTGGTTTCTACTATAGGAGAAAAATGGGACTTGGGCTACTCACAGGCAAGATAATCAACACTTGACTCTCTGGAAGTATTGCTAATCTGCCTCCTCCAGAGGAAAGCTGTGCTGTCCCCTTGTCAGCAGGGCAGTTGCATGAATTGGTGCTCCCTGAGCCCAGCTTTGAGATGCTCTTTGTGTCCCACCCATGAATTGACAGTGAGTAGGGCCTGGGCCTTCTGCCCTCCCCCACCAAAGTGGGTGAGTTTTTTTTTTAAATTTTTTATTGGAGTATCGTTGCTTTACAATGCTGTGTTAGTTTCTGTTGTACAGCAAAGTGAATCAGTTATACATATATCCCCTCTTTTTTAGTTTTCATTCCCATTTAGATCACCACAGAGCACTGAGTAGAGTTCCCTGTGCTGTATAGTAGGTTCTCATTAGTTATCTATTTTATGCATAGTAGTGTATATATGTCAATCTCAATCTCCCAATTCATCCCACCCCCCACCCTTGGTATCCATACGTTTGTTCTCTACGTCTGTGTCTCTATTTCTTCTTTGCAGATAAGTTCATCTGTACCATTTTTTCTAGATTCCACATATAAGCTATATTATATATTTGTTTTTCTCTTTCTGACTTAATTCACTCTGTATGACAGTCTCTAGGTCTATCCATGTCTGCAAATGGCACAATTTCATTCCTTGTGAGTGAGTTTTTGAGTTTACTTCCCAAGTGCATGACTACTCTGTGATAGTGATTTAGACTGGAGAGGTCTGGAAGGAGGATAGGCATCTTCTAAGAGGTACAGGAGTAGCATTAGAACAACCAAATTCTGTAATCAAAAGGAGGAACAGGGAAGGTTATTGTGGGTATAATGAATTAAACTTTACCCCAAATCCCACTTTTTCCTTTAGCTGTTAGTATGGCAGCTTTTACCAACTTTCTTATTCTCCAAGTATGCTCTTTATGTGTTGATATCAAAGAGGTGGAATACATTGCTCACTTTTGTTCCCAGCTTTCTTTTTGGAAATCTGCCTGCCTCCTTCCTGTTGGATGTTAGTGGAACAGATGTTTCTAAGCATAAAGGAAGTCTGTCCAGAGGACAAAGGAAGTTCAGAGTGAGGAGCAGTCCGAAGAACTGCCCAATAGTACCCTGGGTTTGGGGCTTTCCTGTGCCTTTATGCAAGGTACATGGGGTTTATCCTTGATGTATGCTGTCTTGTGGTTTGGGCGTTCACCAGCATTGAACTTACTTGAGTGGACAGTGGTGTAGTTTTAATCCATTTTTTATAGTGTGTAAATTTTGGTATTATGATAGGTGGAAGCCACTTACTCTTCATCTACCCTTCTTTCAGTATCTGGCACCAATTCTGGCCCAGTCATTTGTGATCCATGGCTCTTGTGATATGCCGAAGATTTCCAGGCAGTTTCTGTGGAATGCCTTCTCATCCAGCTCTAATCAAGAACCATGTAAACAAGAAATTGCTTGGTCAAACCTGTGAGGACTGTGTTCTGACTGCCAAAATGATCAGTTCTGACACCAGAATGACAGCCACTCTCAGGCTGTTAAAACCTTTAAGATATCGAGCTTTTTGCAATCCTTTTACCTACAGTGCAACCCAAAGTGTGGCATGTTGGAATATGAGAAGCTGCACATGGCGCAAAGGACATGACTCTCCAGAAAACAGCCTCTGCTATCCTGCCAGAAAAGTTAACATTTGTAGCACCTCTGCTTCTGGGAGAATTCTGACAATTAGCAGTACCCTCCCCAGTTTGGAATTCAGCAGGGCTTCTGACTCTAAGGCCAGCACGTTGAAGCCGGGCTCACCCAGGGCCATGAGAGTTGATGAAGAGGATGTAGAAACTTTTGATTCCTTTGAAGACCCTCGAGTTTTCCTACAGCTAAGACCAGAATACCAGCTTCACAGCTATAACAGATCTGAGACTTGTCAGCCCCTGTCTGTTTCAGAAGGTGAACTAATTTTGCACAAAGTCACAGTTTATCAAGAAAATCTCCAGCCTCAAATTATTGCTGACTATTTTTGTAAGCTGAGCTCTTTGCCTGCAGAGCAGCATCCTGTTTTGCTGTCCAATGCCAGCTTTGCTCTGCTCTGCCAGCTGAGTGTGAAAAACATAAATCTCTTTGATGCCCCAGATCTGATCAGTATTTTGAAAGCCTTTGTCAGTTTAGGAATTCCTCATTCCCATTCAATGCTAGATGTGTTTGAAACCAAATTTTGCCATAAGGTATGGGAGGTGAGTCTGGATCAACTTCTCTTGGTGGCTGACCTCTGGCGGTACTTGGGCCGCAGAGTACCTCGGTTTTTAAAAATCTTTTTTAGTTATCTTAATTTGCACTGGAAAGAGCTATCCTTGTCCCAGCTGATTCACTTAATTTATATTATAGGTGAAAGTCGTCAGGCACCCCAGGACCTAATGAAAAAATTGGAATCATTAATCCTCAAGTATATAGATTTGATTAATTTAGAGGAGGTTGGTACAGTCTGTTTGGGGTTTTTTAAATCTAGTAGTAGTCTCTCTGAATTTGTCATGCGGAAAATTGGAGACCTGGCTTGTGCTGACATGCAGCATATGAGTAGTTATGCCTTAGTGAATATTCTTAAAATGTTCCGTTTCACTCATGTGGATCACGTAAATTTCATGAAGCAGCTTGGACAGATTGCTCCTCAGCGAATTCCTTCCCTGGGAGTTCAAGGTGTCATGCACCTGACTCTTGCCTGCTCGGCCTTACGTATCCTGGATGAAGGAGTAATGAATGCTGTGGCTGCTTCTTTGCCTCCTAGGGTAGCATACTGTCGAAGTAAAGATGTTGCCAAGATTCTGTGGTCATTTGGAACTCTGAATTATAAGCCACCCAATGCAGAAGAGTTTTATTCTAGCCTGATAAATGAGATTCACAGAAAGATGCCTGAGTTCAACCGATACCCAGAACACCTGCTCACCTGCCTGCTGGGCCTGGCATTTTCTGAGTACTTTCCAATAGAGCTCATAGATTTCGCTTTGAGTCCAGGGTTTGTCAGGTTAGCTCAAGAGAGAAGTAAGTTTGAGGTCACCAAGGAGCTTTATACTCTTGATGGTACAGTTGGCATTGAGTGTCCAGATTACAGAGGCAATCGTCTTAGTTCTCACCTTCAGCAAAAGGCATTGGAAATGCTGTGGAATTTAGCAAGGAAGGATATGAACTCAAAGCCTGAATTCCTAGAAGCTCTCTTTTTACTTGAGACCATGTTGGGTGGGCCCCAGTATGTCAAACACCATATGATTTTGCCTCATACCCGATCTTCTGATTTAGAGGTTCACCTTGATGTTAACATGAAGCCATTACCATTTAACAGAGAAGCCACACCAACTGAAGATGTAGCCAAATTAAGGCTTAAGCATGTGGGAATCAGCCTTACAGATGATTTGATGAATCAGCTACTAAAAGGGAAATCAAGAGGGCATTTGCAGGGGGAAACTGAGTCAGACAGTGGGCAGCAGCCCATGAAATTAGAGGAGGAGGCGGCCATACCTATGGGGGGCTCCCTTTGCAATACGGCAGACAGATTGGAGGCCATGGAGATGGCTGGCCTGTGCCCCCCGGCCTGCAGGCAGGCCCCACAAGTGAAGCTGGCTATTCAGTTGACAAACAAGAACCAATATTGCTATGGTTCCAGGGATCTGCTTGGACTACATAATATGAAGAGGCGGCAGCTGAATCAGCTTGGATACCATGTGGTGGAGTTATCTCACTGGGAATGGCTCCCATTACTGAAACGAACTCGCTTAGAAAAGCTGGCCTTTCTCCATGAGAAAGTGTTCACCTCTGCTCTCTGAAGGGCCTTCAGGGTCATTTCTAGTCATAAATGCTGTAGATGTGCACTGTGCCAGGTGTTGTGAAACAGTTATAAAAGCCAGAATGTAGATTTGGTAATAAAATCATCAGTTGACGAGACTTGTTTGTGTTCTTAAGAGTCTGTGGCAGATAGAAGCTAGTGTACATTACTGTGAATTAATTGTAACCTGGTTCAGTTGTATAAGTTGCTGTTAATTTGTGCAGGTAAATAATAAACATCTTAAAATGTCTTATGGTCAAGTAACTCCTATCTCATTTTCCTTTCTGTTTACTGGCCTCATCTCATGGTTATTTTGAATTTTTAGGACAGACGTGTAGTCAGGCATTGTCTAAAGCTCATTTTAAATAAGTGATTTTCTTATACTTTGTTTTAAATAAGAATCTTTTACAGCTTCACTTACATTTCACCATTTTTCCCCATGCATGTTTTCTTCACACCCTCTAAAATTAAAGTCCTTTTCATTTTCGTTGGTTGGTTGTTGTTAGTTGCTCGTTCTTCCTGTTTCAAAGAGCCATTTCAGAATTACCTTAATATCTTCCTCTTAGCTCCCTTGTCTGCATTTCTACTTCTCCTACATAATTCCTCCTCGCCCCACTCCCAAGGATATTTTCTCCTTAAAATTGGACCTAGAAGAGTAGAATTACATGAGTGCCTGTTGGGCCAGTGGTTCCAAAATCTGATGACCAGGCAGAATGTTTTTCATGGCAAGTAGCTCTGACAAGAAGGAAATGTATTACTCCCATAATAGGTAGTCTAGGGGGCTTCAGGTTTGTATTAGAGCCACGAGCATAAGAAGATTATATATATATAAGAAACTTAATACAGGTAACTTTTATAAACACTTGGGGTCTATGAGAATTTGTTTTAAAACGGACTCCTCCCACCATTATTTAGGTTTCCTCTCAAAAGTCATTTCCCCATCCATGCTAACTAAAATTACCGCATTGGCCTTTGATCATGCTCTATCACCTTCAGCTTCATTATCCTCATTGCATTCAGCAGTATCAGAAATTATTCTTTATTTACTTACTGGTTTCCCTGTTGGAAGGTAGCTCCTTGAGTTAACTTTGTCTAGAATTTATCTGCAGTGCCTAGAATGGGTCCTGGGACATAATGTTTAGTGAGTGTGGTCAGGGAATTTAGAGTGGTTGGGCATTGCTGGAGAGTTGGGGGTAGAAGGAAGGCAGAGGGTGGGGCTAGAGAGAGAGAATATCTGGGTCACAAGCCTTATGGCCTTGCTAAAGAGCCTAGGTTTACAGGGGCTAGAGTGCCTCTAAAGGGTCTAAGTCAGGGAGTAATTGGAGAGATTCATGTTTTAGAAACGTTAGGTAAAAAGCAGGATAGAACTAGATTGAGTGGTGGTGGGGGTGTGTGTGAGATCAATCAGGGAGAATATTTCACAGATGTGTGCAAGAGCTCATGTGAGAGACAATGAAGGCCCAAATTATGGGAATGGAAAGTTTAAATTTCAAAGATGTTTGGAAGGGGAAAAAGATCAATACTTGCTAATTGATCAGTTTGGGGAATGATGATTTTAGTGCCAAGATTGATAGGGAGTCAGCAACTAAAATTGAGACTAAAGCAGGAGATGTGTTTGGGTACAGAGTTAATGCTGAGTCTGCCCGGGTCATGCTGAGATGGGCCTCTAGGCAGAAGGGTCCAGGCTGGGGTCTCAAATGGCCATGAGGTCAGGTGGCAGAACCATGAGTGAAATTGCCTAGGACAGGTGGAAAGTAGGTTATTGCAGGTAGGGAGGGGAAAAGATGACCAAGAGTAGAATACCAGAATTTATAGGGAGGGCAAAGCAAAGGGATCCAGTGATAAAGGCAGGAAAACAACAGTTAGATAATCAGACTTAGGAAAAAATAGGGGCATAGAAGTAAGTCTGGGCTCCTCAAGACCACTTTCACTAGAATGATTCACAAAAATAAGAAAAACTTAGAGTTGTGGTTTATTATAGTGAAAGGATACAGGTTAAAATCAGCAAAAGAAAAAGGCACATAGTGTAGAGTCTAGGAGAGGCCAGTCACAAGCTTTCAGTTGTCCTTGTCCAGTGGAGACATACAGTCTGCCCTTAATTCATCCCAGCAATGATGTTTGCCAATATGTACAGATATTGCCAGTCCGGGAAGCTCACCTGAGTCTTGGTGTGCAGGGTTATTTGGGGTCAGTCATGTAGACATGGAGTGAGTGCCCACATGGCTGACCTTCGTTACTCAGTCCCCAACCCCTCCAGAGGTCCATCTTATACAGCATGACCCAAGGCTCCCACCATAAATTACTTTGTTAATGTAAACGATCTGGTGTGGCCCGAGGTCCTAGATGTATATAAAACAGTCTTATCAGGCACAGTGTTCCAAAGGCTTAGAGATTATATCCCAGGACTTGGTGAAGTTTCTTTGGAATGTGCAAGACTTGAATACCCCAAACCTGCTGAGTTAACCTTTCACTGCACAGAAGCCAAGGGTAAAGAGTATTTCAAGAAGGAAAGGGTTTGTATAGTCAGTTGCTAGGGAGAGAGCAATTAAGGCAAGAACTGAAAAATCTTCAGTCAGTTTAGCAACTTGTATATCACTGATGACCTTAACAATAGCAATTTGAATTGAATTGTCAGGGCAAAAGCCAGACTGCACACCTGTTGAATGAGTGGAGTTAAGGAATGGATTGCAAATATTGAGGCAATTGCTTGGGAACCTTTGAAGGGATGGGGAAACTTGAGCAGGATTTAGAATGGGACTAGGATTGCCAGATAAAATATAGTATGCTCAGTTAAATTTGAATTTCAGATAAGTAGTGAATAATGTTTTGTAAAGTACATGTAAAATTGGCCATTTTAAACAAAGTGTACATTTCAATGATATTTAGTACATTGATAGTGTTGTATAGCCAGTCATCACTAGCTACTTGCAGAACAGTTTCTTCACCCGCAAAGGAAACTCCATACCCATTAAGCAGTCACCCCACATATCCCCCTTCCTCAGACCCTGTCAGCCATTAATCTGCTTTGTCTCTATGGATTTGCATATATGGATATTTCATATAAGTGGAATTGTACAATATGCAGCCTTCTGTGTCTGACTTCTTCTACTTAGCATAATATTTTCAAGGTTCATCCATGTTATAGCATGTACTAGTACGTCATTCTTTTTTATGGCCAAAAAATACTCCATTTCATATATATACAATATCTTATTTATCCACTCATCAGTTGATGGACATCGGGTTGTTTTCACATTTTAGCTATTATGAATAGTGCTGCTGTGGACACTCATATACAAATTTTTGTTTGAACACCTGTTTTCAGTACTTTTGGGTATATACCTAGGAGTGAAATTGCTGGGTCATGTATTAATTCTATGTTTAACTTATTGAGGAGCCACCATACTTCCGTATTGGCTATACCATTTTACATTCCTACCAGAATGTACTAGGGTTCCAATTTCTCCACATCTTTTTTTTTGTTTGTTTTGTTTTGTTTTTGTTTTTGTTTTTGCGGTACGCAGGCCTCTCACTGTTGTGGCCTCTCCCGTGGCAGAGCACAGGCTCCGGACGTGCAGGCTCAGCGACCATGGCTCACGGGCCCAGCTGCTCGGCGGCATGTGGGATCTTCCTGGACCGGGGCACGAACCCGTGTCCCCTGCATCGGCAGGCAGACTCTCAACTACTGCACCACCAGGGAAGCCCTCTCCACATCTTTGCTATTTTTAAAAAAATAGCCATCCTAGTGGATGTGAAGTGATATCTTATTGTGGTTTTGATTTGCATTTCCCTAGTGACTGATGATGTTTAGTAGCTCTTCAATCTTAATATCAAGTATTCCAACCCATGAACACAGGATGTCTTTCAATTTACTTAGCTCTTTCTTTCCTTTTTTAATAAATAAATGAATAAATTTATTTATTCATTTATTTATTTAGGTTGCGTTGGGTTTTCGTTGCTGTGCACGGGCTTTCTCTCTAGTTGTGGCGAGTGGGGTGCTACTCTTCATTGCAGTGCGTGGGCTTCTCATTGCGGTGGCTTCTCTTGTTGCAGAGCACGGGCTTTAGGCTCGCGGGCTTCAGTAGCTGTGGCATGCGGGTTCTAGAGTGCAGGCTCAGTAGTTGTGACTCATGGGCTTAGTTGCTCCACAGCATGTGGGACCTTCCCGGACCAGGGCTCGAACGCGTGTCCCCTGCATTGGCAGGTAGATTCTTAACCACCGCCACCAGGGAAGTCCAGTCTTTAATTTCTTTCAACAACATTTTGTAGTTTTCAGTGTGTAAGTTTTGCACCTTCTCAGTTAAATTTATTCCTAAGTATTTTATTCTTTTTGATGCTATTATAGATGGAATTTTCTTAATTTCCTTTATGAATTGCTCATTGCTAGTGTATAGAAATACAAGTGATTTACCCTGCACCTTTGCTCAATTCTTTTATTAGCTCTTATAAGTTTTGTGTATGTATATGTGTATATTCTTCAGGATTTTCTATATATGGGATCATGTCATCTGTGTATAGAGATAGTTTTACTCCTTCCTTTCCACTTTGGATACTATTTAATTTCATTTTCTTCCCTAATTGCTCTGGCTAGAACTTCTAGACAAAGTTGAATCGTAGTGGTGAAAGCAGGCATCCTCATCTTGTTCTGGATCTTAGGGGGAATGCTTTTAGTCTTTCACCACTGAGTATGATATTAGCTGTGGATTTTTCGTAAATGTCCTTTATTGTGTTGAGGAAGTTCCTTTCTATTCGTAGTTTGCTGAATGTGCAATAAATAATTTTTTAGTGTAAGTATGTCCCAAGTAGTACATGGAACATTCTTACACTAAACAAACAACCAAAAAAAATCCATTGTTTATCCAAATTTTAGATTTAAGTGGGCATTTAAAATTTTTATTTGCTAAATTGACAACCCTAAGAAAGGCAAGGCTGGGTTCTTTTGAGGTGGCTGATGGGGGCAGAAGAGACTTGAAAGTTGTTTACATGTTGAGGAGAGGGTCCAATAGTCAGAGATAAGTTGAAGATTCAAGAGAGAGGCAAGAACAGATGGAATACGGCCCTGGAGAAGAACAGAGTTAGGGTCAGGTTTGTATGTGAGGAGCTTGGTTGCCTTACCTGGGTTCCCATATAATTTTTCTGACACTGCTATTAAGGTACTGAGTAAATGGTATTAGAACCCTTCCCCATCTGTGCCTTGTTTTGATCCTGTGAGTTTCTTAAGAGTAAAAACTGTGTCCACTTGTGCCTAGCAGAGTATCTTGCACATATTAAGCTCTTGAAGGGTGAATTGGCTCCAGGTGTATAAAATTGCAAGCTTCTTTTGGGCCTACACCTGTGTTCTGGTCTTCCTGCTTCCCTCTCATCGGTGGGTGACTATGTGGGATAGGCTGGGACAGCTGTCTTTCATTTTAACCAGCTATAAAAAAATGCACACAAGTCAGATTTTTTACTTGGATGGACCAGTAACTCAATTTAGAAATTATAAGAAGTATTGTACTTCTTTAAAAGCTGAAATGCCCAATTTATGAAATTGCTCAGTGCCTTGGTATTCTACCCACTTTTTGATGCTAAATGCTTTTCTCTTATTTGACAGGTAATCTTTTTTTTTAATCCTGTAACCTGTTTGAGCCTAGTCTTTAAAATATGTGTATCTGCCAGAATTACTTTCCATTACATTTTCATGAGACTCAAAAATCAGCTTGTATAACTCAGCTATGGCAAGGAAGCCATCAGTAAGCCAAAGGAAGATGGATGCACAGGTGTCCAGAAAGTGTCATGTTCACCTTATTCTCTTCTAAGTTATCCCTCCACACTTCCCCACCTCTAGGTTCTGAGTCATCAGCAACAAAAAGGTTTGCTTGGCTGCTTTAAGCTCCAAGGAAGCACAGACAGAAACCTTCCAGATAGGATGTCCCAGTTTGCTTGGGACTTTCCTGGTTTTAGCACTGAAAGTTCCACGTTCTGAAAAAAACCCTCAGTCCTGGGTATACCATATTGTTGGTCACCCTACCTCTGGGTCCCTTCTTAGTCCTTCCCTTGCATTTTCCCTTCCTCAGCCTGGTACAGGGAGGCAGAGGAGAAAGGTCTGTCTCCGTGTGGACATCCAGTCCCGTAGGGGCTGTCAGCTGCAAGAAATACTCTGAGCATGTATCTGGAGCCTCATTCTTCTTCCTCTTCTTAAAATGAATTTATTTATATATTTATTTTTGGCTGCGCCCAGGTTTTCTCTAGTTTTGGCAAGCGGGGGCTACTCTTCGTTGCAGTGCGCAGGCTTCTCATTGTGCTGGCTTCTCTTGTTGTGGAGCATGGGCTCTAGGCACGCAGGCTTCAGTAGTTGTGGCATATGGGCTCTAGAGAGCAGGCTCAGTAGTTGTGGTCCATGGGCTTAGTTGCTCCGCAGTATCTGGGATTTTCCTGGACTAGGGCTTGAACCCATGTCCGCAGCATTAGCAGGTGGATTCTTAACCACTGCGCCACCAGGGAAGTCCCTCAAGTTTGTTTCTTATAGTGTGGGTAGTGGAATTAAACTGGATTCTTCAGTTGAGGAGCTTAGATCTGGGTGAGGAACTTTAAGACTTATGTGGTAATAGAGTATTTGGATTTATAAAGAACAGTACAAGAGATCCTTGTGATGGAACTGTTCTGTATCTTGACTTTGGTACATACAAAGTGATTACATAAATCTGTGCATAGAGTAAAATTGCACAGAACTTAATAAACAGGCACACACAAATGAGTACATGTAAAATTGGTGAAATCTGAGTAGGATCAGTAGATCCTGTCATTGTCAGTTTCCTGGTAGTAATGTTGCACTATAACTATGCCGTTCCAGCCCTGCTTCCTCCAGCTAAGTGGCATATTCAGCATTTCCTGGATTGGCCTCACGTTGTCCTGTTTCTGTGCTTTGACTCTTACTGGTCCTTCTCCCTAGTGCCCTTCCTATTTTGTTCCTGTTCTTGTCTCTTGGCTCCTATAGTCAAGCATATATTGTACGATTTACCACTAGTATGTGGTATCTGTCCTTCTTCAAAGTTGTCCGTGAGGTCAGACATGTGTCTTAGTTGTCTCTAGTTCAAATGTTACTCCTGTGAATTCTTCCCTGACTTCTGGGTATACCTTTGGCCAGTGTTTTCAGTCTTTTTCATCAAAAGCCACAGTACATTTTATATTGAACCTAGTATATATTTGTTGTATGTATTTGTATAAAACTGAAACAAAAGTCTCATGAAATAATGCACTATGTGTACTTTGGTATTTTGTACTTTTTTAGTTCATATTTCTTTTCTTCAACCTATAACTTGATTTTAAAACAACAGATTGAAAAACATTGATTAGACCATCCTTCCCTACTCTTAATGTCATCTGTGCAAAGCTCTGTTACAAACCTTTGTATTCCATAATCACTGTTGGGAGGAAGTTTGTAATGCTTCAAGACTTGAGGACAGGACCGTGTTATTTAACTCTTTTTCCCCACAAAAAGACTTATAGAGAATATTTACTGCAGCTTTTTTTCATAGTAAAAAAATTAAAAATATAAGTAATAGGTCAATGGAGAAATAAACTGTGTTTTAGTCATACGGTGGAATACTATGAAGAAGTTAAAATGAACAAACTAGATATACACATTTCAACATGAAAAAACTTAAAATAATAATGCTTAATAGAAAAGCATGTTGCAAGATAATACACGGTAAATTATTAAGGTACATTAATGAGACATGAACGTGGCAAAATGTTAGCATTTGCTAAATCTAGGTGGTGGGTAGAAGAGTGTCTACTATGTTACATTCTTTACCTTTTTATCTAAAATATTTTGTAATAAAAAAATCTTTGTAATGAAAATTGACATCTGCTTATAAATATTTATTATCTTACTATCTTATAATGCCATATTGTCTGGCTCCAAGCTGCTTCTCTGAACTGCAGGGCACTTTAGCCATGGTCTGTGGTCCCCAGCTTATACTCAGACACTGTCTCTCTTGTACTTAGATGCCAAATTTGGATAAGGAGTCTATAATTTGTAAGTATTCACTGGAGAGTGTTTGCAGTGAATTCAGGTAGCTTGGCTCTTTCCTAGGCAGAGCTGAGGAGGCCGTCTTCCTGGATGAGACTGTTTGCATTTTCATATGGTGAGCCATTCTTTTTTTTCTGTGTTAAGCATTAAGGCAGGAAATACTTGCCTTAAAAGATCAGGAGTGTTGGAACAAGAGAGAGGAAAAGATCATACACAGACCCCAGTGGCAACCGGAGTCGTATAAAATCCTACAATGTTTGGGCATCACTATTTCCTAAAGAAACAGATACCATGGTTTGTAAGATTTTCTTTAAAGGGTCTGCTACTCTAATCCTGTAATGGCACAGTCACTTGTTTCAGTTTGCTCTCCAGTCCTAATTTGTTTTCAGTCACTTTTTCCCCAATCATTCTTTATTATTATTATTTTATTATTATTGTTATTAGACTATTTAAGAGTAGTTTTAGGCTTACAGAAAAATTGATCAAATAATACAGAGAGTACCCATATACGTCCTCTCCCTTGCATACAGTTTCCCTATTATTAACATCTTGCATTAATGTGGTATATCTATTATAATTGGTAAGCCAATATTGATATATTATTTTTATCTGACATCTATAGTTTACATTAAGGTTTATTTTTTGTGTTGTACAGTTCTGTGGATTTTCACAAATGTATAATGCCATGTATTACAGTGTCATACAGAATAGTTTCACCACCTGACGATTTCATTTTTATCTCCACTCCAGTTCCTAGCATAGGGCTTGTAAATGTTACATGAACGTGCAGTGTTATCTCATCTCAAATTAAATACGACCAATCAAATTCAGTAGAGTTTGAAAAACATTTAAAGAACAATCTTCCAGAACCAACTAGAACCTATCTTAGGAATAAAAAGATGGCTTAAAATTGGAAATTTTGGGATTTCCCTGGTGGCACAGTGGTTAAGAATCTGCCTGCCAATGCAGGGGACACAGGTTCCATCCCTGGTCCGGGAAGATCCCACATGGCGCGGAGCAACTAAGCCCATGCGCCACAACTAATGAGCCTGCACTCTAGAGCCGCCATGCCACAGCTACTGAAGCCCACACGCCTAGAGCCCGAGCTCCAAAACAAGAGAAGCCACTGCAATGAGAAGCCCGCGCACTGCAACGAAGAGTAGCCCCTGCTCGCCGTAACTAGAGAAAGCCTGCACGCAGCAACAAATACCCAACACAGCCAAAAATAAATAAATAAATTTATTTATTTATTTAAAAAAATTGGAAAATGTGTTATATCTCATTAATCTGTCAAATAAGAAAAATAATAAAACTCAGTATATAGAGACAATCAGAATTCAAAGCATATCCCTGATTTTCAAAAACCTATGAAAATCAGAGTGCTTTATTAACATAGAAAGAATATTTCAGTCTAACAATCAGCATTATGTTCAAAGATGAAGCACTAGATGTGTTTTCTAATGGGAACAAAACAAGCATGGCAACTCTAATATTATTTTATATAATTCTGGCAGTTCTAGCTAATATAGTAAGATGGGAGACAGAAATAAGAGTTACCATTTTAAGAAAGAGGCTCTCATTATTATTGAGATTGTAGAACCTTCTGCCCCCTCAAGTCCCTGAAAATTTGTTAAAATCAATGAGCTCAATAGGATAACTGAGGGACTTCCCTGGTGGTCCAATGGTTAAGACTCCTCACTTCCACTGCAGGGGACCCAGGTTCGATCCCTGGTTGGGGAACTGAGATCCCTTGAGCTGCGTGGCACAGCCAAAAAAAAAAGTAATCAAAAGCTTTTACCAACATGTAGAATCAACATGAATGCAGACTTCTGACATTCTACAAATGTGGACTGTCAGATATATTAGCATTTCTGAATACCACAGTGATGTGGTTTTCAGAAGTGAACACTTCTTGGTAAAGACCTGAAGTAAAGTATGATCTTGTGGTTGACATGGAAGTTCCCTTCCTAGAAAATTCAGCATGTATTAAAATCATGTTAAAAAATATTCTGTGTTTATATGTGAAACTGACATAGGGGCTAGGCTGAGATAATAAACATTCACAGGTCTCATGGCAGATCTTCACTGTGCAGAAGCTACTCACTAAAATGTTGCAGGATGCCCAACATGCCTGGCCTCTGCAAGTGGCACTTACTGAGCACTACAATACCAAGACCCCAGAGGGTGGCCCTGTCGCTACTGGGAGTTTTTCATGGCCTTGTCTGTTAGATGGAAAAGCATAGAATGGCTGGGTGGCCTCATTCAAGGAGTTCAAATCCATTGGAGAGGCTTACCACTGGGAGGGATGTTTCTAGTGCCTCCCCTACTTCTCTACAGAGAAAGACGAAGGCTGTTGGACATTAGTCTTTTTCTTTCAGTTTTATTGAGCTATAACTGACATACAACATTGTATAAGTTTAAGGTGTACAACATAATGATTTAATATATGTATATATTGTGAAATGATTACCATAATAAGCTTAGTTAACATCTATCACCTCACATAGTTACTTTTTTTGTGTGTGTGTGTGTCTTGTGATGAGAACTTTTAAGATCTGTTCTCTTAGGAGCTTTCAAATATACAATACAGTGTTAACTGTATTCACCATGTTGTACATTACATCCCCAGAACTTATTTATCTTAACTAGAAGTTTGTACCTATTAACCACCTTCATCCATTTCCCTTACCCTGCTTATTGGTCATCAAAATGACTACAGTTGACCCTTGAACAGCACCGGTTTGAATTATGCAGGTCCACTCACATGTGGATTTTTTTTCACTAAATACATACGACAGACAGTACCACACAGTTTGAGGTTGGTTGAATTCACTTATGTGGAAACAATACAGAGAGCAGACTGTAAAGATTTTCAACACCTGTGTGGAGGGTCAGTGCCCTTAAACCCTGTGTTGTTCAAGGGTCAGATGTGTTTGTTTGTTTTAATTTATTTATTTTTGGCTGCATTGGGTCTTCATTGCTGTGCGCAGGCTCTCTCTAGTTGCGGTGAGCAGGGTCTACTCTTCATTGCGGTGCGTGGGCTTCTTATTGCAGTGGCGTCTCTTGTTGCAGAGCACAGGCTGTAGGCATGCAGGCTTAGTTGTTCCGCGGCATGTGGGATCTTCCCGGACCAGGGATCGAACCCATGTTCCCTGCATTGGCAGGCAGATTCTTAACCACTGTGCTACCAGGGAAGTCTTGAGGGTCAGCTGTATTTGGATTAGATGTTCTTTTTATATATATATATATTTTAATTTTTTTTAATTTTTGGCTGTGTTGGGTCTTCATTGCTGTGTGCGGGCTTTCTCTAGTTGCGGTGAGTGGGGGCTACTCTTCCTTGCAGTGTGTGGGCTTCTCATCTCGGTGGCTTCTCTTGTTGCAGAGCATGGGCTCTAGGTGCGTGGGCTTCAGTAGTTGTAGCACCTGGGCTCAGTAGTTGTGGCACACGGGCTTTGTTGCTCCACGGCATGTGGCATCTTCCTGGATCAGGGCTCAAACCCATGTCCCCTGCATTGGCAGGTGGACTCTTAACCACTGCACCACCAGGGAAGCTCCTAGATGTTCTTTTAAGGTGCTTTTCAACTCTAAGATTTTCTACTTCTCAGTAACGACATTTTTGATTCTTCTAATTGTTTTCGTGTTAATAAGAAAACGTAATTGCATTAACAAGTGTTAAATGACAATAATGCATAGCACCACTATGATTATTTTCTGTGACCCTTTTCATTCTAAACCTTCCGGCTAAGTAGTCCTCTTTTTTCTTTGAGCTCATCCACTTTTGACCCTCTCTTTCCTGTGGGGAGCCCCCTGCAGAGCTGATAGACCATTGCCTCCACTGGGGCTTTAGAACAGCTGTCATCCAGAGAACCAAACTACACAGTCTGCAAAAGAAATCTGATTTGTAATTTTTCAGTGACTAATTTCCCAGTATCCCATATAGTATACAAAAAGAGTATAGACCGTGAGAATGTGTGTGTGTTAAAGTTTTGTTGTTATCCTGTTTGATTCTCATCTCTTTTTTTTTTAACATCTCTATTGGAGTATAATTGCTTTACAATGGTATGTTAGTTTCTGCTTTATAACAAAGTGAATCAGCTATACATATACATATATCCCCATATCTCTTACCTCTTGCGTCTCCCTCCCTCCCACCCTCCCTATCCCACCCCTCTAGGTGGTCACAAAGCACCAAGCTGATCTTATGAATCAACTCCTAAAAGTTTAGATTTGAATTTTAACTTGTCTAATACCAAGTTTTATTTTTTCATTTAAGGCTATTTCTGATGCTTGGAAGCTATCCTTTCAGCCGTAAGGATGGTAATAAATCTTTGCCTCCCACAGTTCAGACCAAGAATTTACTGCAACAAGGTAAACAAAACAAGTATATACACATAAATAAATATATGACATCTATTTTTCATGTTTTTCCCCATTTCCTGCCTTGTGTATGTAGACTTAATTCAGGCTTAATGTGCTTTCACCCTCATTGTTTTAGAGTCTACCAGATGATATTTAGGGAAGCATGGGTCAGACTGCACCTCTAGAGTCAGACAGCACCATTACAAGCTGAGTTGTGACTCATTTTGTGGAGGGTTCTCTTCCCTTTGACAATAAATCTAAATTTCACTCAAGGTCAAAGTGAAGGTAGAAATTCTCTCTCTGCCATGCTGTTGTTCTTGCTAACTTCTCATGCTAGAAATAATGGCTTATATTTGTTATATGGATTCCTTGTTCTTTATTATTTGAATTAAGCTGCCTCCCCTTTTGTACAAAGCTGGATATCTTCCACAGTCCAGAGCAGGGAGTAAGGAAACTCCAAGGGGAGAATTGAACTTCTTCCCCAATTTGGAATTTCTGCACACAGCACATTATTTCAGCTTCCCAGATTGTTAAGCTGACTCCTTCAGACAAGGATATCTTAAAATTTCCATTGGGTATAACAAGTATTGGAAACATTAAAAGGGAGAAAGGAAAAAGCTACTCACAATCCCACCCCTAGCACATTCACTGTTTTAAACTTCCCATAGTCCTTTGTGGTCCTTGTCTTTGTGCAAACTTTTTTTTCCAAGTTTCATCATTCATAGATTTACAAGAAGTTCCTTTGTTATGCCTTCCTAGGGAAACTCTTATAATTGGTAGAGTCCAAATACAAAATTGAGAACTTCAGTGAACATCTTTATTTTTGCCTAAATCTGTACATTTTCATCCTCTGAATTTAAAAGCAAAAAAAACCCCCAAACCCCAAAACAATCCAAAAAACAGTTGTAAATCTGCCCCCTTTTCACAGACATGTTATTTTGAAGGGATTTTTGTTGGTTAGGCAGAGTTTTATTGCTCATTTTTTAAGGATGGGCAGTATTTGGGGACACGGTGGCCCTCAGCCTTTGACCTGATCTTGGATGCCTGCCAAAAAAGAAAAGAAAAGAAAACCCCAGGAAAATTTGATGTAATAGAGGAAATTTCAAATGAGGAACTTCAGATTTTCTTTAAAGAGTTTTCTTAGAAGTGACAAGTTGTTGAAAACTAGTTGTCTTCATTTGGATCTCGTCAAATCAATGTGTCTCATTTTTGTCATTAAATCTAGATATCAGCTGATGGTTATGAAGTAGAAAATCTCATCTCTGAAGACCTCACAAAGAGAAGTCATGGTTTTAGGACAGAGTATTTCATTAAGCCACCAGTCTATGTGACAGTTTCCTTTCCCTTCAATGTGGAAATCTGTAGGATTAACATAGACCTCACAGCTGGGGGAGGCCAGAATGTCACTGGCCTGGAAATGTATACATCTGCCTTGTCCAGCAGAGTGTCTTGGAATACCCCCGAGTGCCAGACCCCAGGCCCAGATGAGCCATCCATTCCGGACAAAGAAGCGTTCACTTTGGTGGGCAAAGTCTTGTTGAAAGACCAGAGCCAAGTGGTGTTTAGCCACAGGGGCTTCAAAGCCAGGCCACCTTTTGGCCCGATGGAAGCCACACTTCCCTCCCCTGCCGTTGTGGCCCAGGAGCTCTGGAATAAAGGGGCTCTTTCTCTTAGTCATGTGGCCCATCTCAAGATTTGTATCACCCATGTGACAGGCAGTGGTATCCCTTGTATCAAGCGGTTGGAAGTATGGGGTCAGCCAGCCAAAACCTGCTCTCAGGAGGTGATAGACAGTGTTTTGCTGGTTGCCTCAGAGAGCCTCCCTCAGGACTTGTCTCTACAGACACCGGCCTTACCCATGGAGAGTGACTGTGATCCTGGGGGCCAGTCTGAGGGCCAGCAGGCCCCCTCCAGCCTACTGGAGCTGGCTGAGGTAATTCGGGAAGTACCTGAAGAGTTCCTGGATCCCATCACCCTGGAGATTATGCCTTACCCCATGCTGCTGCCCTCAGGCAAGGTCATTGACCAGAGCACGCTGGAGAAGTGTAACCGTAGTGAAGCCGCATGGGGCCGAGTGCCCAGTGACCCTTTCACAGGAGTAGCCTTTACTCCACACTCCCAGCCCCTGCCTCACCCCTCCTTGAAGGCCCGGATCGACCATTTCCTGCTCCAGCACTCCATCCCTGGCTGCCACCTGCTTGGGAGAGCACAGACTGCATTGGCAGTGACCCCTTCTTCCATTGCTCTGCCCTCTCAGAAAAGGAAGATGGAGCAGGGCGAACATGCCCCAGACAGTAGCCTTGGCTTAAATGCTTCCTGTTTTTCTACCACAAGCCTTCTGGTCTCACCCACTACCTCAGAGCACACTGCTAAGAAAATGAAAGCTGCCAGTGAGCTCATGGATTGTTCAACAGGTAATCCCTCGTCTTATGTCCAAGCCTGTCGTCATCTCTACTCCTCCTGGGTGACACTTGGCACTTGCCCTTTATTTTATGCTTTGCTGGCTTAAATTACACCAAAACTTACTGGCTTAAAGAACCACACATTTATTATCTTACAGCTTCTCTGGTCAGGAATCTAGGCATTGCTTAGCTGGATTGTCTGCTTTAGGGTCTTACAAGGCTGCTATCAAAGTGTTGGAAGGGCTGCAGCCATCTCAAGCCTTGACTGGGGAAGGATTCACTTCCAAGGTCACTCATGTGATTGTTGCAGAATTCAGTTCCTTGCTGAATTGTTGCACTGGGAGCTTCACTTCCCTTTTATCTGGTGGCTGGATTCTGCCCTCAATTCCTTGCCATGTGGGCCTCTCAGGGGCAGCACACAACATGGTAGCTGTGTACACCAGCATGTGCAAACAAGTGGAAGTCAGTCTTGTAGAACCTAATCACAGGGTGACATCCCATCACTTTTATTGTATTCTGTAAGAAGCAAGTTACTAAGTTCAGGTGGGATTCATTGGGGGCCATTTCAGACACTCTCCCACACTATTGATTCCTATTTTATTCAGTGTATTTACCCAAGATTGGTGGTTGGATTTTGTCTAATGCCTTTTCAATATCAGTAGAGATGATATTGTGATTTTTCATCCTTAGATCTTTTAATACAGTAAAGTACATTAATAGCCTTCTTAATATTGAACCACTGTTATATTCCTGCAGGAAACTCCATTTGGTCATGCTGCTTTTATGTACTGCTTAATTCTGTTTGCTAGTGTTTTTATTTAGGATTTTTGCCTTCATTAATGAGATTGGACTGCAGTTTTGTGTGTGTGTGTGTGTGTGTGTGTGTGTGTTTGTGTACAAGTACACATCATCTTCTGTCAGGTTTTGGTATCAATGATTTGCTCCATAAGAAGAATTAGCCTTTTTCCTTTTCTAAACTCTGGAACAATTTAGTAGTATTAGAATCATTTACTCTTCCTTCCTTCCTTCTTTCCTTCCTTCCTTCCTTCCTTCCTTCCTTCCTTCCTTCCTTCTTTCCTTCCTCCCTCCCTCCTTCCCTCCCTTCCTCCCTCCCTCCCTCCCTTCCTCCCTTCCTTCCTTCCCATCTGTCTGTCTGTCTATCTATCTATCTATCTATCTATCTATCTGTCTATGCCGGGTCTTAGTTGCGGCATGCCGGATCTTTGTTGCTGAGTGCGAGATCTTCGTTGCGGCATGCGGGATCTTCTTTTTTTTTAGTTGCTGTGTGCGGGATCTTTTTTTCTTTTTAGTTGCGGCATGTGGGATCTAGTTCCCTGACCAGGGATCAGACCCGGGCCCCCTGCATTGGGAGCGTGGAGTCTTAACAACTGCACCACCAGGGAAGTCCCTCATTTACTCTTTACATGTTTGGTAGAATTCCCCTGTGATTGTCAGTGCTTTTGGAGGTAGCTCTAGTCTGTTTAGATTCTGAAAACTAGTCTGTTTAGATTCTGTCATTCTTTTTTTTTTAACATCTTTATTGGAGTATAATTGCTTTACAATGTTGTGTTAGTTTCCGCTGTATAACAAAGTGAATCAGCTATGTGTATACGTATATCCCCATATCCCCTCCCTCTTGAACCTCCCTCCCACCCTCCCTATCCCACCCCTCTAGGTCGTCACAGACCAGTGAGTTGATCTCCCTGTGCTATGCTGCAGCTTCCCACTAGCCATTCATTTTACATTTGGTAGTGTATATATGTCAATGCTACTGTCTCACTTCGTCCCAGCTTCCTCTTCCCTCCCGTGTCCTCAAGTCTGTTCTCTATGTCTGCATCTTTATTCCTGTCCTGCCACTAGGTTCATGAGTACTGTTTTTTTTAGATTTCATATATATGCGTTAGCATACGGTATTTGTTTTTCTCTTTCTGACTTACTTCACTCTGTATGACAGACTCTAGTTCCATCCACCTGTATCATTCTTTAAAGATCCTCTCTTAGTCTAAAAGGCTTATGCAAATAGCACACTTAACGGTTACGTATGTATCTTCTCTGGCTTTGAGTGCAAATTTTAGTTAACAAGACCCCCAGAAACTCCTGGAAGCATCTGAGGTGCAGTGGGGCAAGATGAGGAGAAAGGTACTTAGGCCTTGATGTTTGTGGAGGTCTCCAGTGGTGTTGGCCTTGACAGATTTGTTGGTGACACAGGACCACGCTGACCAGTGCTCCTTCAGGGCCTCAAGCTGATATCCTATGTGCTACATACTGTAGACCAAATATTCCACTCCCCACGTTGGGGTACTTTTATGGTGCCACTTTGGGGAGCCCTGCTATCAGGCAGATCTCTAGGTCCTTTCTTCAGCAGCGGTCCCCATCTCCTGTTATCTTCACCCTTAGCCCATATCCAGAGAAGGCCCTATAGATAGTGGAGTGGGCAGAGTGAGGTCTTCATTGTTCCATTCGATAATAACTGCTTTGCTTTACCTAGGAAGCGAGAGGACACGAACACCAAGGGAGTGCAGGCCAGTGGCCCTGCAGAGTTGAGGGGGCCCTAGCAGGGAGGAGATGGGGAAAGAGCAGACTAAGGCTGTTGGGGAGGGAATGGGGGCAGGGAGCAGGGGTACAAAACTGGGCGTTTACTTGCCCCAGTCATTTCCTTGGCAGGCAGGGAGGCCTTCAGAAAGTAGGGTACAGTTCTACAGGTGAGCCAGGAGGTGGCCCAGGCCTGCCCAGCAATTTGTACAGGAGGAGAAAAGCTAGCGCAGAGCCCAGGAATCCTGAAAGCAGTGTGGGATGGTTAAGAACTGCCAGGGACCCCAGGGCTTTAACTCCTGGTATCCTGTCATCACAGTCTATTAGTAGACATTAGGGAGGACCTTCTTTATGTTTGTGTCTGTTTGAAGTTAGAAGTACCATTTGTGGTTCTCAGAGGACTTTGTGTTTTGGTCTTTGCTTTTGCCAAACCTCTCTGGATATTGTGGTCTGTGCATCTCTCAACAGGTCCAGTATCCCATGAGCAAAAGCTGTCGCAAAGCTTGGAAATTGCCTTGACGTCAACCCTTGGCTCCATGCCCTCCTTCACAGCTCGGCTGACCAGGGGACAGCTCCAGCACCTCAGCACAAGAGGGAGCAGTACTTCCTGGAGGCCAGGCTCCAGCTCGGGTAAGAGCGGCCCTGTCTATCTCCTCAGAGCCCTTGAACATGGTGCTGGGCCATGCCTCTGGGGCTCTGTGAACCTCTATGCCCAAGCTCCTTAGCTCCAACACCCAGGCCTTTACTTTTCCAGGGTGAGTTCAAGGGCTGCCTATGAAGTTTAACTCCTCACAAGAAAGTCTTTCTTTAGTCAATTCTTAGTAATTCTGTGGCGTTGGGGATTGGTGTTTTTTGGTAAGATCTAATGTTAATTACTCTGTCCTGAGGACTTTTGTTTGTTTCTCCCTTTTTGCTTATTTTTCTTATGTAGTCTGTCTCTCATCTGACATCTGGGGTACTTTATGTAAATGTGGAGGGTGGTTTCAAGTTGAGTATGTCATCTTCATCCCTTCCTATTAACATTTTCACCAGTATCTTAGAACAGTGATAGCTTACTGAGCTAAGTGTTGCCTAAAATGAACCTGGGACCACAATGGATGATAGAATCGGTTAGGATACAAAGTGAGAGAATCTGGAGCATTTTTTACAAGATGAAATCTAGTGGGGCTAATGATAAGGTATACACTTGCTTCCTGCTGCCTATCCAAAGTTAGTCTGTTCTCTTATTGCCTGGATCCCAGGCCATCTTACCTTTTCTGCCCTTGTCCCCTCCTCCCTGTCTCTCTGATTATGTTTCCATCCTAATCACTCCCAGAACCTGTCTTGTCCAGGTGACCAGCAATTTCCATGACCCCAAATTCGATGGACACTTACCCTCTCAGCAGCGTCTATTGTGGCTAACCAGCCTGTCCTTTCTGAAACACCTGTCTTGGCCTTCCGGATGTTATGCTCTTTTTCTACCCATTTTCAAGAGTCTCTCTTCAATTTCCATTGCTGATTCTTCTTTCTCTTCCAGACTCTTGTCTTAGACCCTCTTCTCTATACTCTGTGTCACTCAGGTGAGAGCCCACTTGGCCTGTGACTACCCATATTCACCTGTAGCTCCTTCCTCTCCTTGGAACTCAGACCCTGACCTCCCTTACAGCTTCTTGGTGCCTCTATGTGGGAAGCTCATGGATATCTTAGGTGAATTTCTAACTCATAACTGCAGGCGCCTCCAAAGGTTTTCCCCCATAGCCCCCCATCATCCAGTCACTGGTAAAGAGCAAGCATCTTCTACCCTGTGGTCAAGCCTATGACATGGAGGCCATCCTTGGTTTCCGTCAACATTCCTGACATTCTATTCATCATCAAGTCTTGTTTACACTGCTCCAAAATAGATCTCAGGGGTGTCCTCTCTGCTCCATTACTCTTGCTGCTACCCTGGCCCCAGCTCCTGCACTGCTCCCCCAGATTCCTGTAGCAGCCTCTGCTGCTCCTCCACAGTCACCCTTGCCTTGCCCATCCTCCTCATAGGAGCCAGAGGGATCTTTTTTTTTTATTTGCGGTACACAGGCCTCTCACTGTTGTGACCTCTCCCGTTGCGGAGCACAGGCTCCGGATGCACAGGCTCAGTGGCCATGGCTCACGGGCCCAGCCGTTCCGCGGTACGTGGGATCTTCCTGGACCAGGGCACGAACCCGTGTCCCCTGCATCGGCAGGCGGACTCTCAACCACTGCGCCACCAGGGAAGCTCAGAGAGGGATCTTTTTATGTAAGCCAGATTATGATACTCCACTTTTTAGAAACCTTCCAGGGAATCTGCTGAACTTGGAATAAAATATGTATTGCTGCCTGTGAGGTCCTGCATGTTCCAGCCCTGCTCCACCCTCCTCTGCCACTCTTTTCACACATCACACCTTTGTCTTTTCTGTTTCTTTAATGGACCAGCAACTCTTTGTACTTGCTGTCCCTTTCACTCATGCATGGCTGGCTCCCTTTCATTCTTATGGCTCTTCACCCAAAAGGTCATCCTTGCCCTCTCCAGATGGGTGTGGACTGGGGGAGAAAGAGCAGCTTCCCTAGGCAAGGGCCACAAGAGAAGGGCAGCAGGTATAGCTTGGGGAGGAGGGGTGGCAAGACCTGCCCGCTGTGGCCCTCATTCAGGAGACCCTGTGGGAAGCATGAAGGAGAGAGCCTGCAGCACAAGAAAGGGATTGATGGGTCAGGAGGGGGGCTGCTGGGCTACAGGGCTAAAGAGACTCAGGTGCCAGGCTCAGCAGGCAGGTCTGCTACAGACAGACCTCAACCCTGCCCCTCTGGTGACCTCCGTTCCCCCTTGACCTGCCCAACCTGGGTACCTCAGACCATTTTTTGCTTTTTCTTCTTGTCACATCTCACCTTTCTTGCAGTTTATCAAGGTTGTTAGGGCGAGCTTGTGCCTTTCTCTGACCTTGGCAGCCTATCCAGGGGAAAGTCCATCTTGCTGGGAGAGCAGCAGGAAGGGCCCAGTGCTGCCCAGCAGCCCTCAGAAGCCAGCTTTTCTTGAGCATTCATTGGAGCACCGAGATTTGATTATGGAGAGGAGGCTCCCCAGATTCTCAGCCTCCCTGGCATCCTCTCCTCCCAGATCAGTCAGAGGCGGCCTAGGGAGGGAGGAAGCCAGGCTGCTGAAGCGATGCAGGGTAGGGAAGCTTCTTGTCCTACTCCAGGTACATGCCCACCTCCAGAATGGAGCCTGGACTGGGGGCAGCTTTTCCTAACCCTGGCCTGTTTTCTTCCCTGATTCACCAGAGCAGCCTGGGAGCATCCTGGGCCCCGAATGCACATCCTGCAAAAGAGTGTTCTCTCCCTACTTCAAAAAGGAGCCCGTGTACCAGCTTCCCTGTGGCCATCTCCTGTGCCGGCCCTGCCTGGGTGAGAAGCAGCGCTCCCTGCCCATGACATGCATAGCCTGCCAGCGGCCATTTGCCAGCCAGGACGTTCTGCGGGTTCACTTCTGAGTGACTGGCCTCAACCTGAGAAGACCCATCGCTGGGAGGAGCTGAGGAGGAACGAGTGGGGGGTCAAAGCTCCTGAAGTCTGGCCAGGTCCCAGGCACAGGGGGGCCTCTGCTTTCTCGTGGGCTTTCCCTTTGTCTCCTCCCAAAGCATAGCACATGGGCCTGCGGAGTGAGGGGTCAGGGAAGGGGCTCTCCACACCTGCTCAAGTGGCAATAGGATAACAAAGCCATAGTTTGAGCTGGGAGGGATGGGGGAGATGTCCCTGCCCTCCTGTGCCTCCCTGCCAGCACCCCCTGCCAGAGCCCAGGGCCTGCTAGAGCCAGCCCCACCCTCTGAGGCCCCCCAGGTCGTCTGCACACACCCCTCAGCCTACAAGGTGGGTGTGAATGTGGCTCGGGATCTCAGAGAGAGCCTCCGCCTTCAGTGTCACCCAAAAGTGGAGAATGGCAAGGATCTGTGGAGTAAATGACTCAGCCCCTCTGACTGGCAAACCACTCCGAGCCTTAATAAAGCAATGGTTGACGTCCACTGTGGGCTTCCTCTTGTCTGTGTCATCATACTCCTCTACCCCACCTGCACCCACACAAAGTGGGACTGTCACAGGGCAGCCGTGAGCAGTCACTGCAACCCTGTCAGATTGTAATTTGGGTCGATGGCCTGAAGGGACAAGAAGTTGCATTTGCAGGTGCATCTGATGCATGAGGGTTTGCAGGTGGGTGTACACGCCAGTTGGGAGGGTTGAGCAGCCCCCTAGGCTGGTGACAGCTTGCTTAGCTGCGTGTTGGCAGAGCTGCACTGCCCTCCGAGGGGAGAAGGTACCTTTTCTGCATGGGGCCTATTTCAGCAAAGATACTTGTGGATAGATTGCATTTTTTTTCCCATTCAAAATTTTGGAGTCCCAGAGGGGAAATATGTATTTCTACAACTGTTTACTATATGGAGTAGATCCTAGTCATGGAAGAATATCCGTGAAAAAATACACTGTGCTATTCCCTGTTCCCTCTGAGCATGTTTGGGAAGGAGGAGCGCAGTGATGCTTCTTATTTTATTCTTGAGATTTCATCACAGCCACTGGTGGACAGGCTGTGGGGGTCCCTCAAGCCACTCAGGATACTGAGCCATCTGCTCTCCACTACTCCCACAGGCCTGCTGCCTCCGTTTTGCTCTAGTGGGACCCTCCAGGGGAGGAGGCCAGCGTTCTCTCTGGCTTCCACGCTTTGCTCACAGGGCAGAGAGAACTATAGTTCTTACACTAATGGGGGAAGGAGGGAGCTTATTAAAAATTCCATTGGACTCCAGATCTAAGAATTTAGAGATCTGGGGTTGGGGTTAGAGAATGTGTTTTTAAGAGTTCCTAGAAGGTGTGTATGGCCACAAAGGTGGCTGTGGAGAGGCAATCCCACCCTCCCCTCTGCCTCCTGGTGACACTTCCCTTGACCCCTCCTCACATGAGCCTCCAAGGTCTGCATTGGTGGGCTTTCCTCTTGGCTGGTGAGACTCCCGTGTGTCCTTTGGCTTTAAATGTCTGGGTCGGTCCAGATTATTGCCTTATCTTCCTTGTGTGCTTGTGTTCTAGGAAAAGCCCCACCATTGCAGCAAAAGCACTGCTACAGAGGGGAGGGCAGTTCCTATCCTCAGCCTGTCACGGCCTCAGGATAACAGCCTAGTTCCCCAAGAGCAAGTTCACTGCTGGGAGGCCTTCGCTCTGGGGATTGTCTTGTCTCTCCCAACCTGGGAGCCTGAGGAAGCCGCCAGCGTGGGGTCAGCATAAAGCGCAGAGTGCCCAGATGAGGGCAGAGGTTCCTCCCCTCCTGCAGGGGGCCTGGTGATCTGCATTTGGAACAGGCTGCTGCTCCCCAGGTAACTCTGGGAGGAAACCAGGCATGGGAGCCCCTGTGATGGACAGGTGGAGCCATATCCACATACTTGGAGATGCATCCATTTTTATCTTAAAGAGTCCCCTAAAATGAAGTGGTATTTTCACAACCCTTGCCAGAAACACACAAAGCACTGCTGGGCTCTGTTTCTCTCCCCTAGAAAATGAGAAGTAACTTTTCTCTTGCTGCCAACTAGACTCAAAGGATTTCTCACCAGAGCCCAGGGCAGGCACAAAGCAGCTAACCAATAAATTCAAGGAGCTGGACTCTATTGACTCTGAGAAGACTCAGGAGTTCAAAGCCTTGTGACCCCACTGCCCCCCTGCCTGACCTTAGGGTCTTTGGGGGTATATGTCCCCTTTCCTGTAGCATTTACTCAACACAAAGTCCATTTGGGGGCAGGCAGCCCTGGGCCCTTTGAGAGCAGGAAGCTGGGCCCCAGTGGCTGGCCCTCACTCATGCTCGCTCTGCCTTCGCCCTCCAGCCTCAGGGGCAGGCAGAAAGGAGGGCCACTCAGGAGTAGTCCTGAAGGCAGAAGAAGTAGGGAAACCAAATCACCAAGAGGAGCAGCTGCTCTGTGCCCGGAGTACTCCATCTCCAGGTGGCTGCGTCTGGGTCCTGGAGCTGAAAGGCTCCCCCATCCCCTCGTCAGCCCTGCTTCCTCCCATGGGTCTCCAGCCTGAGGCCGCTCAGTTGCTGGGTGCTTTTCCATTCCCAAGAAATGGTCCTCTGCTGCCTGGGTTGCTGTAAGTAGGTCTGCAGACAAAGAGACCTGCCCCTGGAGGGACCGCCCCCTGCCAGGCTGCCCGGCTGCCAGTCTGCTGCTCGCCTGCGGTCTGCAGTATTGTGATGCTGGGCTGGCTGCCTGTGTGCTGGCCACTGGGGCAGGGGCGGGGCTGCTGGTGTGCTCGGCCCTCCCGCGGAGCTGCCGTCTCCCCTCTCCAGCCCTCACCGGCCTGCTTGGCCTCTCAGTCCACTTACACAGGCAGGATCTTTCCTTCCAGTTCTAGGTTGGAAGGGGAGTGGCTGGATTGGGAATTGGCCAGTAGAGTGGCTTTTTAAAGTAAATAAAAATAACTCAGGGGCTTCGCTGGTGGCGCAGTGGTTGAGAGTCCGCCTGCCGATGCAGGGGACACGGGTTCGTGCCCCGGTCCGGGAGGATCCCACGTGCCGCGGAGCGGCTGGGCCTGTGAGACATGGCCGCTGAGCCTGCGCGTCCGGAGCCTGTGCTCCGCAGCTGAGAGGCCACGGCAGTGTGGTCCGCGTACCGCAGAAAAACAAAAAACAAAAAACTCAGTTCCTCAGTCACACCAGCCACATTTGAAGTACTGAATAGTCACATGTGCTAGTGGCTACCCTGTTGGACAGCACAGATACAGAAATTCCACCATCAAAGAAAGTTCTATTGGCCCTTGTTGTTCCCTTTACCGCTTAGGAACCTGTCTCCCGGGAAGTAGGGAAACACCCCTACACGGGGGTGGAGCTTGTAACGGAGAGCAGGACAGTGGGGTAGAGAATCAGATGCGCCAGCACCTTGCCGGCCCCCCCAACCCCCGAGCTGGCAGAGGCCGTGCCCCCAGGCTCCTCCCTGCTGTAATGCGCTCCCTCCCTTACAAAGAGATGCCTTGGCCCAGAGGGTGACAAGATCTCCAGAGTGGCACAGGGAGGAGGTGAGGAGGAAGGAGGAAGAGGCAGCCATGTGGCAGTTGGCAGGTTTTTTCCACCAAGGTTTGCATCAGTAACAAGGTAATGCTACCCATAGCCATACTACCGAGAGATGACCACTCAAACATGGCTCTCCTGGCTCTTTTCCCTTCCAATAATTTTTTATAAGGAAAAAGAGGCACGTGTATATACTGTGTGGTTCTGTTGCTTGCTATTTCCCTTAACATTATTTAATGGACATTTGCCGTCATTACACACTATTCTTATTATAAAGATCTTTTTGAAGAACAAGCCAGAATAACTAGAAAAAATCTGAAAATGAACAGTTTGATTTGGGGGTGGGGAAAACTAACCCATGAATACACAGACAGAGCAATGAAAAAAATTAAAAAATCCAGTAACAAGCCCAACTGCATAAGGAAATTGGGGCGGTGGCGGGGGGGACCTCTCAGTAAGTGGTGCTGGAGTCACTGGAAGAAGGAAACCATCTAAGAACTAGAAGAAAATGGAAAATGAGGAAATTCTTGTAAAGCTGGAAGTGAGAAAACCTTTCCTGATTTCAGAATCCACGTATAGTTAGGGGAAAGATTGATAAATTTGACTACATAAAAAATTAAAACAAAAAAAACCCTCTTACATAGAAAAAGAAAGCCACCATTAGCAAAGTAAAAACACAAATTACAAACTGGGAAAATACAATATGTATTGTTGTGTTACGTAATGTTGTATGACAATGGTTAATATTCCAATATATAGCTTCTAAAAATAAAGACACACAAAGAAATGCAAATGGCCTTTTAAGCATGTCAAAAGATGCTCAACCTTGCTCATAAATATGATGAAATAAAAATACGCCTGAAATACCATTTCTTGTTTAGCAGATGGGCACAAATCTCAAAATTTGGCCACAATCTGCTGATGAGGCTGTGGGAATGCAAGGGGTACACCCTCTGTGGAGGAGAATATCTAGCAAAGTTACATATGCGTGATCCCTCTGACCCAGCCATCCCACCTATAGGATTCTAGCCCAAAGATTCTTTGGCAAAAAATGAAGAGAACGATTCCAACCCTACCAACAGGCAGCCTGAGCAGCTAGGGCTGGTCTGGGGGGCTTAGAGCCACATCATCCCCTGTGGAGTGGCCAGCTGTGTCCAGAAGGTGGGCCCAGGAACAAGTGGTTTGCACACACATGATTTTGCATGCATTATCAAGGAGATTATAGAGAATCTGAAGCCCATCCAGGTATGAAAAACAACAAAAAAACCCCTTTGCATTCAGAAGTCTTTCAGGTGGTCCAGTGGTTAAGAATCTTTCTTGCAATGCAGGGGATGACGGTTCAATCCCTGGTCGGGGAACTAAGATCCCACATGCCAAGGGGCAACTAAGCCCACATGCCAGAACTATAGAAGCCCGAGCACCACAACTAAGACCCGATGCAGCCAAAAAAAACAAATAAAAATAAATAAATAAGTCTTTTAGAAAGTTTCTATATATTGAGCATGCCGTCCTGGGAATTGTGCTAAGCACTTCATACATATTATCTCATTTAATCCTCACAACTCTTGGTAGAAGGAGTAAGCCGAGGCCCAGTTCCAGGAAGAGCTCATCTGACTGACTCCAAGGCCACCAACTTAACCCCTGAGACGCTCTGAAGGTAGTAGAGGCTGGCAAAGATCAGACTCAGGTCCCCTCTACAGGGGTGGCCTGAATGTTGTCACCACAGAGCCACTAAGGATCCCTCCATTGAACGGGAGCCTAGTGCAGGGAATGGGGCACTGCCAGCACTGATCTGGTGGGAAACCACCCAACTCCACGACCTACTAGAACCTTTCCACCTGGGCCCAAGTCCATCATGAGACCCAGAACTAAAGGCACAAAAAAGTCTATGGAGGGCTTCTCTGGTGGCGCAGTGGTTGAGAGTCCGCCTGCCGATGCAGGGG
>NW_006792177.1:2078252-2096342 GCF_000442215.2 Lipotes vexillifer | reverse complement strand
TTCCAGCAGGGACGCCACACATTGTGGGGCAGAGAAAAGGTGTCCTTGCTGTGCCCTGTTGGGACTCCCGACCTTCAGAATCCATGAGCATAAAGAAATGGCGGTTGTCTAGAGCACTGCATTGTGGGTGGTTTGTTACACAGCAGTAGTAACTGGAACAACCACAAAATCTTAGACAATTGTTGCAGAGGGGGCTGGGGAAGGAGGGGGAGAACCTGGGAGCTCAAAACCAGAATCCTCTTAGCAGAGAGGGGAGGGGAAATCCTGAAAATATTCCTTTGCTAATATTTTGTACCTGACCGTGGGCAGCCAGCACAGACAGAGGACCCTAATGCTCCTGGGCTGGCCAGCACACTGACTTGGCCATTTACTAAAGAGCCAGTGAGGGGCCTGATGCAGGGTCCTGGGGACACAAAGATGAAAGAAACACTGTCTAGTGGGGCAGGGAGACGGGGAAACACATGATTAAGTGATGTCTAGGTACAGTACTACATCAACCTGCAAGGAGAGTCAAGTCTGCTGAGGTCAGGGATGGGAGCAAGGAAGATGGGACTCTGGGACTGATCTCAGTGGATTTTGTGGGGAGGCATCGCTGACTCTTCATAATAGCATCCTGATTTTCTTTTAAGGCACTACCCTTTCTCCATTGGCTACAGACTGAGGGAGCTTTAAGCAATGGACATATGACTCTCAAGAACGTGAGGGGCAGGTAGGATTCTTCAGGAAGGGGCAGAAGGCAGTGAAATGGGTCTTTACACTCTGGTTTGGACCCTGGTGTCCTATGACAGGTGAGGAGGAAGCAGCTGAGTCGTTGGAGCCATGTGCCTACTGAAGGCAGGGCTCTGGCAGACTCAAGGACCATTAATGTCTAAGACCCAGGCAAGAGAAGCCCTTAGAGGGCCTTCTCTGGCTCTCCTCAGTGTGAGACCAGGGGACATGCCCACACAGAATCTGTGCACTGAGAGTTGTGGCCTGGAACTTGCTGCCTAACTTTCCCATGACTGTCTCTATGGCTGGAAGAGTCCTCTTCCATGGGTCTGTGGCCCAGGTGGACTGCCCCTCAGCTGTGCAAATGTGCCTATGTGGCAGGAAGGGGAGGCAATTTGTGAGGTGCACAGGCAGAGCCTGGAATGTCCACCTGTGTGCCTGTCCCTGGGATGTGGGACAGAACAAAGCTGTAGGGAGAGACCAGCCCCCTAGGCTGCCAAGTTCTGCTGCAGACCTCCAAATCTGAACATGGACTTCTGGTCATCATGAACATATATTTTTCAAGGTAGGAGGACAGAACACGTTTCATTTTACATTTTGTTAGCTTGACTTACAACTTTTATATATTTAGTCATATTTTACCCCAGGTCCTAAAAAAGGTGGAGCTGATACTTAAAAAAAAATTTTATTATGGAAAATTCCACACACATACAAAAATACAGATTAGTATAATCAACTCTCATGTATCCATCACCCAGTTTCAACAACTCTCAACTCATGGCTGGTCTTATTTCTTCTTTACTTACCCTCACCCAATTCACCCCTCTCATGTTATTCTGAAGCAAGTTAGGGTAGCATCAGATTAACACATTTAGGACATGATTTGTAGGAGCTCCTGGAGTTCTGTCTTCCCAAAAAAACAGCAAATCACAACCTGGGATAACCCATCAGAGCCTTGAAAGGCGCAGGGGTGGGGACCCCTCTCCCTCAAGGTGCTCTGGTGTTGGGGTCCTGGCCCTGCTCCTTGCTGGCTGTGGCACTTCAGGAAGTTGCTTAACCCTTTTAAGCCTCAGTTTCCACATCAATAAAATGGTGATAAACGTATCTTCTGACATTGTTACACAGCCTATAGTGTAGTGCTGGGAACACACTGTCAGCCTGCAGTAAATGTTAGCTGTTCCCCATCACCCCTGTTTAGGCATTTTCCCTGTTTAGTGTAGAAGATGGACAGATAAGTTTCTCCTCCCTGAGAAAGGAGAGGCTCGGAGGAGGGCACCCATTTTGTGACTGCCTCCCTTGCCATGAGGAGGGACACCCAGACATGAAGAAGGCGCCAGAGGCAGTAGGAATTCCCAGGTGACATCCCTGGACCCCAGGCCAAGCATAGGACCATCAACCTCCAACCCTGAATTCTAAATAAGTTATAAATGTCCTGGTGGTTTAGTCACTGTTAGTGGGTTTCCAGGCAATGGAGTGGTAAAGAGCACAGACTCTGGGGCCTGTGTTTCAATCCCAGGTCTGCTGTTTATTACCTGGGCCTCCTGGGGCAACTCCTCGGTCCCCCAGTTTCCTGTCTACAAATGGAGATAAAAATGACTTCCTCCTTCCTAGGGTTTTATGCGGATTCAAGGAAGAAAGGTTTGTAAAAGGCTGAGAACAGTACTGCCAGGTACTCAGGGCTGTGGAAGTCTCTGTTGTTGTCCGGGGTTCAACAGGCCTGTTCCTCCTGTGTTATGTCCCGCCCCCCCGCCCCCATGCTTAGATCCTCTTCCTTCGCACCTTTGCAGCACAAGTTCTTTATCCTGCCAGCTGCGCCCTCCCTGCCCCCTCTTCCCGGAGCTCCCCACTCAGCCTTCACTCTCCAAACTACAGGCACCGAAGGTGTTCCGGAGGGGGGCACCTGCCCTGTGCCGTTGCCCCGCTGCCCGCGTCCCGCGTGGCCGCCCTGCGCGCTTTTCTCTGCCGGGAGCGCGGGGCTGGGGCCGGGCCGGGCTGGGCTGGGCCAGGGCGTCAGATGGCGCAGCGAAATTCCTCCTGGGAGCACCAGCCGCGGGCCGTGCGCCCCGGCAGCGCCGCCCGCTTTGTGCTCGACCCCGTCGGGTTCCCGAGGCCCACGAAGCTTCCTGAGTGCGCTTCTGTTCCCCTCGGCCCGCGGCATTTCTGGCCAGTCGTCTGGCTGAAGCGTGAGAGAAGCGCATGTGGCCCTCCGCTGGCTCTTCCCAGCCGACCAAAGGGGGCCACCTCGATCGCCCCCGGAGCAGAAGCCTTTGTCCCCAGCGGGTGTCAGGCCGGCCCCGTGGGCCCTGGAGCTGGAGCCCACAGTCCCCAGATGTGAATCCACCCACCTGGCTGCTGTCCAGGCTTTTAATACAGAAAAAAGCCTGTCAAAAATATTTTTTCCTAGGTTATGTTGCTTTTTACTTAGGTTATTTTTGCAGATAAGACTTTTTATGATGACCTCTCATTTCTGATTTCTTTTAAGCTTAATGTAACCCTCTTCAGAGATCTCATATTCACATTCAGCTCCCTCCCATCTGATGAAGAAGGGAAAGCTTTTTTTATTTTTATTTTTTCCTTACTGCTGGTGCAGACCCAAGGCAGTTTCATGCTAAGGCCCAGCATTTTTCTTATGTTTGTTGCCCCTGCTCAACGCGCCCTCTTCGATTCATTCAGTCAGCAGTTCTTGGGCTCTCACAATGTTTGCTCACTTTCGTTCCTCTGCATAGTTCACAGAGCATTTGTGTGACCACACTGCTGAAGGTCCTTGAGTCAGACTAATAGGAAGCAGATGAGATGAGATGCTAGCAGACCTGTTTGAGAATGAGGCCACCCGCTTCGGAGGGTAGCAGAGATGTCATTATAGTACAAGCACTGGGTTGACCCTGAGAAAAAAGGAATAAGAAACAGGAGTGGGGGGCAGTTGTTACCTGTTCTCAGAAAAGAGGGTCAAAGGGTAAGGAAGTACTTAAAGAACATTCTGAGATTTGGAGTTTAATCTGGAGGCTTGCAACTCTTTGTTATGTAAAGATTTCTGAAAATTCTAACCCCTTATAGCACCTTCAGATCTGATTCCCTTAAGACCTCAGTGAGATAGGACATGGGGTCAGTACATCAAGCAACCTTGGGAACAGGTGTGACTCGCTCAAGGTCACACAGTAACTCCCTGGAGAGCTGAGGCTGGTACCCAGGGCTCCCCTCTCTCCCTTCCTCCTTTCCATAATTTATTGAAAACTCACTGTGTGGAAAGCACTGTACCAGGAGTGGGGTTACAGTACGGAACACAAAGGATGGAGTCCTTTCTGCCCTGAGGCTTTTATTCTAGAGGGGGTGCAGCCATACATACAAAATAATAATAATAAACAAATGAACTGCAAGTTGTAGTAGGTGCTATTAACCCCATCAACATAGACCCAACTTAGAAAATAACTGAGCTAGGTGTGAGGTATGCTCCACGTGGGTGCTCAGGGAAGGCTCCTCTTGGGAGATGACACTTTAAAGCAACAAGGTGAACCCCAGGGATAGGTGAGGGTAGGCTTTTTAGGACAAGGAGACAGCAGGCTCTGAAATTCCAAAGCAGGGATGGAAAGAAGCAGATAGTTTGATATAGATTTTAGAGGTAGGACTAACAAAAAGTGAGGGGAAGCAATGGATCAGGGTGAGTCCCAGGTTCTGAGACGACCAGCTGGCTGGATGGTGGTATGATTGCAGGGCTGGAGAACCCTGGGAGAGAAAAGGGGAGCAGCTAAGAATCAGGAGTTGATCATGTTAAGTTGGAAAGGCCTATTGAATATCCAAGGGGAGTTGTCATTGGGCACTTGGGGGAGAGGCCCAAGATGGAGGTATGAATTTGAGAACCATTAGTTTGTAGAAAGTATATAAAATTATGGGGTTAGAAGCAATCACCTAAGAAGAGAAGAGAAGGGACACAGGACTGAGTCCTGGGATACTCCAACATTTAGAAGTCAAGGTCAAAGAGGTAGAGCCAGAAAAGGAGACTGAGAAAGAACATCCAGTGTGGTGGATTTTTTTTTTGTGTGTGCTATTTATTTATTTATTTATCTATTTATTTATTTATTTTTTGCAGTATGTGGGCCTCTCACTGTTGTGTCCTCTCCCGCTGCGGAGCACAGGCTCCAGACGCACAGACCCAACAGCCACGGCTCACGTGCCCAGCTGCTACGCAGCATGTGGGATCCTCCCGGACCGGGGCACGAACTCACATCCCCTGCATCGGCAGGTGGACTCCCAACCACTGTGCCACCAGGGGAGCCCCAGTGTGGTGATTTTAAAAGCATATATTTAAAGAGGACAAGTGCAGAATTCTCTAGCTGTCCAGTGGTTAGGACTCGGCAATTTCACTGCTGGGGCCCAGGTTCAATCCCTGGTTGAGGAACTGAGATCCTGCAAGCCACAAGATATGGCAAAAAAAAAAAAGACAACTGCTCAACCATGTTGAATGCTACTAAGGGATAATGTAAAATGAGGACATGGACATGACCACTAAATTTGGTAATACAGAGGTAGTTTATGACCTTGATAACAGGAGTTTCAGTGAACAGGTTTGGGCAGAAGCCTGAGTGGAGTGAGTTGAAGAGTAAATGTTGATTTCTGGATAAAAATGGCAGTTGGACAACAATGAAAAACAAAGGTGATCACTAACTCCAGGGAACACAAAAAGTTGTTCAGCGATGGAAAGGTCATCATAATATACCATATGGTCTAGCTTGGAGGTTTAGCTTGTAGTCTAACTCGTAATAGTGACCTAACCATTATGACATTATTATATCAAGAAAATGGTGTGGGAGGGTACTGTGAGGGGTGGTGGGGAAGGACTGGTAAAAGAGTTAATCCTCTCTTTCTAAGTGACACTGAATCAAGATCATAAGCTAGGTTGTAGAAGATGTAAGGGTGGCAAAGGTGTGAAAAAGTAGTTTTGGAAAGAGAACATATAAGGGAAGTGAAGAAGGGGTGGGGGTGTCCGCAGGGTCCATGTGACCTGTGAGGTGTTATAGTGGAAATGCAGCCAGTCAGCACAGTAACGGGACTTTTTCCAGCCAGTGTGGGTTCCAAGAAGGTGGTATTGGGAGAAGCAGGCCCTCTGGTATCTGTGTGGAGGTGGGATTTGGGATCTTCAAAGGGCCCTGGTATGGGAGGCAAGTCTTAGAATGGTGATTCAGGTAGACACGGCTAGTCAGGACACAGCTTGTACCAGAGCTTGAGCCCTTTATATCCTGTAGCTCCTTCAGTTTTCAGTTGGTAACTCAGACCAAAAATGAAGAGAGGGCAAGGTGCTGGGCCAAGGCACAGCTGGCCTAAGCCAGGCCTCTGGCCGCCCCTCTCAGTCTGCCCCACAACGCAGAGTCTCAGGAGGGCAATGTCCAGACCAAGTTTATTTCTAGGCCATGAAAAAGTTTATCCTGCATTAACTCAGGAAGCTACTCTCTCTGGAAGAACTCTCTTAAGGTCTTATTAAGAATAATGGCATTAATAATACTACAATACTATTAATTAACTTTACAATGGTGCAGGCACTTTTCCAAATCTCTCCTGCATTACATTATCTCAGTTCTCATGACAACCTGGTGATGTGGGTGCAAGTATCTTCCCCACTTCACACTGGAGAAAAATGAGGCACAGAGAGGTCAAGTGATCTACCCGAGTCATGATGTTTTGAGGAACAGAGGCCAGATTTCAACAGGCTGCTGGGCTCCAGCATCCTCACAGCCCCCCATCTCTGGGACCTGGGACCCTGCACTGCACTTGGTTGACAGGAAGCAGCTGGGGCTTCCTGGCAGCACTCTGGAGAGGAGGCCGAGAGTTTGGGGGCTGGGTGAGCTGGGGGCTGTGCAGAGCCTGAGAGGTGCAGGGTGGCTAGCTTGGATTCAAGGACCAGAGGGCCACTCAAGGAGCCGAGGGAGGGAGACTTCCATCCCTTAAACCTACCAGCCTGGGGTCATAAACCAAAGGCTGCTTCTCAGGCTGGGCCCATTTGGCTGTGGCTCTGGCCCTCCCTGAGCCTCAAAGCCCCCTGAGGCTCCAGGCCTGAGCTGGTACCTGCACCGGTCCCCACAAACTAGTGTCCTGGTCAGCGTAGGAATTGGGGCAAACTGGCTGTCAGTTTACCCCCCAACCTTTGAACCTTACTGGGTCAGGATTTCCTCATTCCCCCATAGATGCTCCCCTTACCCCATGCTCCTGCCTGGAAGGGGAGTGATGGGGACATGCCAAGAAGCTGTCCCCAAGGTCCCCAGTCCCTGAGTCTTTGACCCTGTTGTGGGTGTGTGTGGGGCGGTGGGAGCATCCCCAGCTCCCCCCGGGAACCTGCCCCACCCACCAAGTGGGAATGACCCCCTGATCCCATGTTGGTCTCTTGCCTCTATTACACGGGGCTGCAGGCAGCACTTTCTCTCCTAGTGCAGCTGGTACAAAGGCCTCTCTGTCTGTACCACCTCGAGTGTGTGCCGTTCTTGGTCACTTGTCCTCTCACAGGACTAATGCTCCTGATGGGGCCCTGCATACCGACTGTCCCCTGCTCATCACTCCTGGGCTGGGACCTGACCTGCTCCTTACACAGCAGGCCCTCGGGTCCCCCCTGCCCCCTTCTCTGGGGTCTGTGTCGGGGGACAGGGCCTGTTGACCCCCAGCCTTTTCTGGGCACCAGAAAGCTTGGAGACAGTCTCCAGGTGACCACCCCCCCTCCACGTCTGTCTCTCTCCCTGAGTCCAGAGAGTCACAGTTACAGTCACAGCAGCTCCTGTCACACCGCAGCCACACCGCTGCCAATGACAGCCCAGAGGTTGGCACCCCTCCCCCACCATCCCCTGCACAGGCCCACGTGCGTCCCCAGATGCCTGAATCACTGCTGACGACTGGGACCTGGCGGCCATGGGCTCCTGGGGAGCCACTGGGGAGGAGGGTGGTGGCCACGTCACCTCAGAGGGAACACCTGCAGACATAAATAGGCAGCCAGCGAAGGCAGCACAGCACAGTCCACAGAGCAGCACTGCAGACTGTGCCCACCTGTGCCAGGATGCCTGATGCCACACTGCCTGCCTGCTTCCTCGGCCTGCTGGCCTTCACCTCCGCTTGCTACTTCCAGAACTGCCCAAGGGGCGGCAAGAGGGCCATGTCCGACCTGGAGCTGAGACAGGTATGACCGTGGCCCATCTAGGGCTACTGGGCCGGGGCAGAGGCCCAGGGATGGCATCACAGTGCAGGGGCTAGGATAGGAAGTCTTGGGGGAGGCAGGCTTTAGGGGAAGTGCCCAATAGAAGAAGGGAGGCTTGGCATGGGCAAACAGAGGGGACCAGGCTGTCGGGCGGGCTAGGACAGGCTGTAGGACTTCCTGAACGCTGTCTCCATCCAGAGAAGGGATGCAGGAAAGAGAGGTTTCCCCAGTAACTGGACTCGGTGCTGGGTCAGGGAGAACTGGATGGCAAGACCTCCTCTGTGCCCATGGCGGCCTCTCCTCCAGGACTAGCTGGAGCTTTGGAGTCTCTGTCTTCTCCAGCATTTGAGGCCTTCCCTGTTCAACTCCTGGCCTCTCCTAGCCATGGGCCCCAGCCCCTCATCCCCCAGAAGCTGGCCATTGCCCTGAGCTTGCCTGAGCGGGAGGTGCCACCCAAGTATCCTGTAAGGAAGTTCTGCTGGGTACCTAGCCCAATTCTTTCATGCTGCATGTCCAGTGATTCCCTCTTATTCCACCTTCAGCAGAGCTAAAGGAAATCCAATAACCATGCTCAATTCTGTCAAGGCCACAGGTGGCCAGTTTTGAGCTGCTGAACAAATTAGGGTGGGTAGGTGGACAGCCCCCACAAACAACCCCTCCCTCTGCTTGGCAGCTTTGGAAGCTGGAGTCACCTAGGTGCCTCATGCCCTCCTCTAGGGCTCATGTCCCTGCCACCCACAGGGTCAGTCCATAGGTGAGTGAGCAGAGGTCAGGGCCCCAGTGAGGCCCACTGGCTTGAGGGGCAGGGTAAGGCCAGAGAGGGAACAGGACATGTGAAGAAGGGCCTGAGTGTATTCTGGAGCGGGGCAGGGGCCCTCCCTGCATGGGGTGGAGTGGGTGTGGAGAGGGGGTGCATGCTAGAGATGGAGCTGGAGCAAGGCAGGCAGAGGAAGGTCTGCATTAAGGGGAGGGTAGTGGGCAGCTGAGAGAGGGGTGCACACCAGGAGGCCCCAAAGGTGAGAAGGAAGGTCTCTCCCATGCAGCCCATGAGGGACCCCTCCCTCAACGAAGAGGGAGGATGCTGAGGGCTGTCACTGAAAGCTGTTCCTTAGTCACCTGAAAACCAAGGCAGCCGAGTAGCTTTTGAGTCCCCTCCTTCCACCGCTTCTGGGGCCCAAAGAGCGCCAGGGAGACCCCGAACCTCCGGCGCTCCTCTGCCCTGTCCTCCACCACCCGGCTCAGGCCCCCGCCCCGCAGGCTCTCCCTCCCGGGCCCGGGCCCCTCCCCGCCCCCGGCTCACCGCCGCCCTCCCGCCAGTGTCTCCCCTGCGGCCCCGGGGGCAAAGGCCGCTGCTTCGGGCCCAGCATCTGCTGCGGGGACGAGCTGGGCTGCCTCGTGGGCACGGCCGAGGCGCTGCGCTGCCAGGAGGAGAGCTACCTGCCGTCGCCCTGCCAGTCGGGCCAGAAGCCGTGCGGGAGCGGGGGCCGCTGCGCCGCCGCCGGCATCTGCTGCAATCCGGGTGAGTCAGGCTGGGGCCGGGGCGGGACCGGGACACCGGGACCAGGCGGGGCGGGCCGTGGCGGGCCCTGACCCGGCGTCTCTCCATGCGGGCCAACCTGGGTCTGGCGGGGGCGGGGCCTGGGCACCTTGTTGCGCCCCCGCGCCGCGCGCTCAGCCCATGCTGCCCGCAGAGAGCTGCATGATGGAGCCCGAGTGCCGGGAGGGCGCCAGCTTCCCTCGACGCGCCCGGGCCAGCGACCTGAGCAACGCGACCCTGCTGGACGGGCCGAGCGGGGCCTTGCTGCTGCGACTGGTGCAGCTGGCGGGGGCGCCGGAGCCCGCTGAGCCTGCCCAGTCCGGCGTCTACTGAGGCGCCCCCACCACACCCCCCGCCCTCGCAGCACGAAAAATAAACGGTCTTAAAGGCATTGGCTAGCGTGCGTCTCCGTCTCTGGGGGTGGAGAGGGGAGAGGACAGGAGGGTGGGGGACAAGTTGCCGGACCCTAAGTCGTGGGCAGATCCACCCCAGAAAAGGGACAGATCCTGTCGGGAAGCGATCTTGGGCCAGCACGATTCTAGATAGAACTACTGACAGGGCGACCTGGGGGCGGGGAGGGGAAGGGCAACTGTCCGGGCCGTGGAGAGGCTGGGTTGGGGATCTGGCAGAAGGATGGAAATAATGGCAGAGAGGGGGAAAGACATAGGTGGACAAGATAGCAAGAGACAGAGGGATAGCAGAACGATGGAGAGAGAGAGAGAGAAACATTGAGAGTCACGGAGAGAAGAGTGAGAGAGAGAGGCAAGGGGATGCACCAAGGGTGACCGCAGTGCGCGTCCCCGTTTACATACTGGGAGGCTGAGGCACAAACAGCTTCAGGAATTCCCAGCCTATCTCATCCAAGGCTGTGCTTTATGTGCCCGTGTGGAGGGGACAACATCACCCCAGACCCAGCAGAGAGGGGGGCCAGGTATTGTCGGTCCAGGAGGAGACTAAGTATCGCCATTCGGGCCACTCAGCCAGCATGAGAGACAGAGCCCACGGAAACCCTAGGTACATACCCCCTCCCCGCCAAAACAGCCACACCAACCACACACACAGCCAGGCAAACAGACAAGAAAAAAATTGTTTGGGATATGCCCGGTGATCTTTGACCACAGTCAGAGATACAGACCCTGAGATACACATTTGGAAGCACAGACACACCCAGAGAAATGCAGACCCAGCTGACTGGACCATAGACAGGCACATGTACACACACACACACACACACACACACACACACACTCCACACACACTCACATTAGGACCTTCCAGCCTTGACTATGCAGCTTCAGGGTAGAAGTCTGCTAGCATTTGGCAGATCCTCTTCTATGTCCCTCTGTCCCTCTTTGTCCCCTCTATCCCATCTGCCCCTTTATCCCCTTTCCCCTCACTGGTCTCTCTTACTTTCTTTTTTTTGCGGTACGCGGGCCTCTCACTGTTGTGGCCTCTCCCGTTGCGGAGCACAGGCTCCGGGCGCGCAGGCCCAGCGGCCATGGCTCACGGGCCCAGCCACTCCGCGGCATGTGGGATCTTCCCAGACCGGGGCATGAACCCGTGTCCCCTGCATCGGCAGGCGGACTCTCAACCACTGCGCCATCAGGGAAGCCCCTCCCCTCACTGGTCTCTTTTCCCCTGTCCACGCTCCCACCCCCACCCCCGACCTCTCGTTCCTCTTGCTTCTCTCCTTATCCCTCTTCATCCCTTCCTTGCCTCTTCTGCCCCAACTTTCCCCTCCGTTACCTCCCATCCTTCTCTCTCTACCCCCTCTCTTCTCTGCATCCTCTCAGGATTTCTTGCTCCAGGTCTTGGGACCACAGGGGCTGCATCTCCTCTGGAATCCTCCCACACTTGGAGGCCAGGAGGGAGGCCAGGCAGAGAGAAGTCACTCTGAGCCCTGACCCCAACACCCTGCCTTGGGGCGGAGCCTGGTGACTCAGTCTCAGTCAGCGGCAAGCTCTCTTCTGGTCTTAGAGCTCTGCTCTGCCATCATCCTGACCCAGCTCAGTGTCCAGCATGATTAAGTCTGGCCGGGGCAGGGCCCACAATGGCTTCTCTCCCTGCCATGGCCTCCCGCCTCTAACCTAGTGTGGCACACTCAGGACCAGTCCCCAGGTCTGGGAAGACCTGGGGCAGGACCAGACCTAATAGGAATTTAGTAACCCATCCAGAGAGAGGGCGGTGGGAAGAGGCAGCTTGGTTTTTAAAAAAGGATCATATGCTCAATGTCGCTAATTATTACAGACATGCAAATCAAAACTACAATGAGGTATCACCTCACACCAGTCAGAATGGCCATCATCAAAAGGCCTACAAATAATAAATGCTGGAGAGGGTGTGGAGAAAAGGGAACCCTCCTACACTGTGGGTGGGAATATAAATTGGTGCAGCCCAAACTCCCAAGACTGAATCAGGAAGAAATAGAAAATATGAACAGACCAATCACAAACACTGAAATTGAAACTGTGATTAAAAATCTTCCAACAAACAAAAGCCCAGGACCAGATGGCTTCACAGGCGAATTCTATCAAACATTTAGAGAAGAGCTAACACCTATCCTTCTCAAACTCTTCCAAAATATAGCAGAGGGAGGAACACTCCCAAACTCATTCTACGAGGCCACCATCACCCTGATACCAAAACCAGACAAGGATGTCACAAAGAAAGAAAACTACAGGCCAATATCACTGATGAACATAGATGCAAAAATCCTCAACAAAATACTAGCAAACAGAATCCAACAGCACATTAAAAGGATCATACACCATGATCAAGTGGGGTTTATTCCAGGAATGCAAGGATTCTTCAATATACGCAAATCTATCAATGTGATTAACCATATTAACAAATTGAAGGAGAAAAACCATATGATCATCTCAATAGATGCAGAGAAAGCTTTTGACAAAATTCAACACCCATTTATGATAAAAACCCTGCAGAAAGTAGGTGTAGAGGGAACTTTCCTCAATATAATAAAGGCCGTATATGACAAGCCCACAGCCAACATCATCCTCAATGGCGAAAAACTGAAAGCATTTCCACTAAGGTCAGGAACAAGACAAGGTTGCCCACTCTCACCACTCTTATTCAACATAGTTTTGGAAGTTTTAGCCACAGCAATCAGAGAAGAAAAGGAAATAAAAGGAATCCAAATCGGAAAAGAAGAAGTAAAGCTGTCACTGTTTGCAGATGACATGATACTATACATAGAGAATCCTAAAGATGCTACCAGAAAACTACTAGAGCTAATCAATGAATTTGGTAAAGTAGCAGGATACAAAATTAATGCACAGAAATCTCTGGCATTCCTATATACTAACGATGAAAAATCTGAAAGTGAAATCAAGAAAACACTCCCATTTACCATTGCAACAAAAAGAATAAAATATCTAGGAATAAACCTACCTAAGGAGACAAAAGACCTGTATGCAGAAAATTATAAGACACTGATGAAAGAAATTAAAGATGATACAAACAGATGGAGAGATATACCATGTTCTTGGATTGGAAGAATCAACATTGTGAAAATGACTCTACTCCCCAAAGCAATCTATAGATTCAATGCAATCCCTATCAAACTACCACTGGCATTTTTCACAGAACTAGAACAAAAAATTTCACAATTTGTATGGAAACACAAAAGACCCCGAATAGCCAAAGCAATCTTGAGAACAAAAAATGGAGCTGGAGGAATCAGGCTGCCTGACTTCAGACTATACTACAAAGCTACAGTAATCAAGACAGTATGGTACTGGCACAAAAACAGAAAGATAGATCAATGGAATAGGATAGAAAGCCCAGAGATAAACCCATGCACATATGGTCACCTTATCTTTGATAAAGGTGGCAGGAATATACAGTGGAGAAAGGACAGCCCCTTCAATAAGTGGTGCTGGGAAAACTGGACAGGTACATGTAAAAGTATGAGATTAGATCACTCCCTAACACCATACACAAAAATAAGCTCAAAATGGATTAAAGACCTAAATGTAAGGCCAGAAACTATCAAACTCTTAGAGGAAAACATAGGCAGAACACTCTATGACATAAATCACAGCAAGATCCTTCTTGACCCATCTCCTAGAGTAATGGAGATAAAAACAAAAATAAACAAATGGGACCTAATGAAACTTCAAAGCTTTTGCACAGCAAAGGAAACCATAAACAAGACCAAAAGACAGCCCTCAGAATGGGAGAAAATATTTGCAAATGAATCAACTGACAAAGGATTAATCTCTAAAATTTACAGGCAGCTCATGCAGCTCAATAACAAAAAAATAAACAACCCAATCCAAAAATGGGCAGAAGACCTAAATAGACATTTCTCCAAAGAAGATATACAGACTGCCAACAAACACATGAAAGAATGCTCAACATCATTAATCATTAGAGAAATGCAAATCAAAACTACAATGAGATATCATCTCACACCAGTCAGAATGGCCATCATCAAAAGGGGTGGGATAAGGAGGGTGGGAGGGAGGGAGACAAAGAGGGAAGAGATATGGGAACATATGTATATGTATAACTGATTCACTCTGTTATAAAGGAGAAACTAACACACCATTGTAAAGCAATTATACCCCAATAAAGATGTTAAAAAAATAATAATAATAAAATAAAATAAAAATAAATAAATAAATTGGTGCAGCCACTATGGAGAACAGTATGGAGATTCCTTAAAAAACTAAAAATAGGGCTTCCTGGGTGGCGCAGTGGTTAAGAATACGCCTACAAGTGCAGGAGAAATGGGTTCTAGTCCTGGTCCGGGAAGATCCCACATGCCGCGGAGCAACTAAGCCCGTGAGCCACAACTACTGAGCTTGCGCTCTAGACCCTACAAGCCACAACTGCTGAATCCCGAGTGCCACAACTACTGAACCCCGCGTGCCTACAGCCATTGCGGGACTTCCCTAGTGGTGCAGGGGTTAAGAATCTGCCTGCCAATGCAGGGGACATGGGTTCCAGCCCTGGTCCGGGAAGATCCTACATGCCGTGGAGCAACTAAGCCCATGTGCCACAATTACTGAGCCCACGTGCCACAACTACTGAAGCCTGTGCTCCTAGAGCCTTTGCTCTGCAACAAGAGAAGCCACCACAATGAGAAGCCTGCACACCACAACGAAGAGTAGCCCCCACTCACTGCAGCTAAAGCCCGCGCGCAGCAACGGAGACTCAACACAGCCAAAAATAAAATAAATTAATTTTTAAAAAATCTCTTAAAAAAAAAAAACAAAAACAAGAGAAGCCATCGCAACGAGAAGCCCGTGCACCGCAATGAAGAGTAGCCCACACTCGCTGCAACTAAAGAAAGCCCGCGTGCAACAATGAAGACCCACTGCAGCCCCTCCCCCCCAAAAAAACCCCAAAAAAACCCTAAAAATAGAGTTGCCATATGATCCAGCAACCCCACTCCTGGGCATGTATCCAGAAAAGACAAAACCTCTAATTTGAAAAAAGATACACGCACCCCAATGTTCATAGCAGCACTATTCACAATCACCAAGACATGTAAGCAACCTAAGTGTCCATCGACAGATGAATGAAAAAGATGTGGTATATACATATACAATGGAATATTACTCAGGCATAAGAAAGAATGAAATAATGCCATTTGCAGCAATATGGATGTACCTAGAGACTATCACTCTAAGTGAAGTAAGTCAGACAAACACAACTATCATTTGATACCACATACGTGGAATCTAAAAAAATGATACAAATGAACTTATTTACAAAACAGAAGCAGACTCACACACATAGAAAGCAATCTTATGTTTACCAAAGGGGAAGGAGGGGGGATAAATTAGGAGTTTGGGATTAAAATATACACAGTACTATATATAAAATAGGTCAACAACAAGGACCTACTGTTGCACAGGGAACTATATTCAATATCTTGTAATGAACTATAGTGAAAAAGAATCTGAAAAAGAATGTATAGAAAAGAAAAAGAAAAAAGACAATATATATATTCGCATATATGTATAACTGAATCACTTTGTTGTACACCAAAAACTAGCACAACATTGTAAATCAACTATACTTCAATTACAAGAATGGATCATAGGCTTAAATGTAAAATCTAAAATTATAAAACTTATTTTTTTAAAAATTTATATTATTATTTATTTTGGCTGTGCTGGGTCTTCGTTGTGGCGCACCGGCTTCTCTAGTTGCGGCATGCACACTCTAGAGCACGCCGGGCTCAGTAGTTGAGGCATGTGGGCTTAGTTGTGGTACATGGGATCTTAGTTCCCGACCAGGGATTAAACACAGGACCCCTGAATTGGGAGAACAGAGTCTTAATCACTGGACCACCAGGGAAGTCCCTAAAATTATAAAACTTCTTGAAGAAAATATAGGGGAAATTCTTTAGGACCTCAGGTTATACAAAAGTTTCCTAGCTCTGACACCAAAAGCAAGATCCATAAAAGAAGAAATTTGATACATTTGGAATTCACCAAAATTAAAAACTTCTGCTCATTTTATTTAATTAATTGATTTATTTATTTTGGTTCATGATACGTCATATTTAAGACAATATATAGTTTTTACAGCGGAATGACTATTTGGTTGTGTACAACTGGAACAATTTTGCCCACTAAATATATTTTAAAAAGTCTTCAGTCAAAGAATAGACATCTGCTTTAAGAATACTGATGGCTGGATTATTGGACATGTCACTAATTTGTCTGTCAGAAATATTCATACATTATCCATGAACGTGTAGTCGTATTACCTTGCAGAAATTTTGAAGTTTTGTCTTTCATACATGAAATAACTGAATCCTTGGAAGACACAATGAGCATGTGTTAGCTTCAGTCCCAGGAGTGGCTTCGAACCTGGAAAGTCTGCCTCTTAGAGAGTCCAGATCTGACCTGAGCTTGCTGTACCTCCAGAGGAAGTGCTCCTGTACAAGGAACAAGTACACTGACCCCCAGCCCCATTTTCATTCCAGTGTCACCATCCTCCAACCAGATTGGGGGAAGGACAGCTAACCATGCAAATAAATGTCTAAGGGGGTGTGAGAAGCAATGGGACCGTCCCACAAGACTGGGGAGTGTGAGGAGGTACAATTGTGGGGACAACACTTTACCACAATCAGGTACACAGGACAGGAACAGGACAGTTTTCAAAGCTTTCTTTATATGAAAACAGAACATTCTGAAGTTCTTACCATACTTTGTTAGAGTACTACGCCAAAGATACCCTGAGTCTAATCCTTGTGACCCATGAAATTCTATTATGTGGGAAAAGATACTTTACACATGGAACGAAGTTAAGGATCTTGAGATGGAAAATGGCTCTGGAGTATCCGGGCGGTCCCTCCATGTAATCTCAGTGTTCTTATGAGAGAGAAAGAGGCAGAGGGAGGCTGGACTGTAGGACTGTGGACGTAGTCATGAGAGCAGGAGAGAGCTTCTGCTCTTTATAGTACACTGTTAAGAGAATGCAAAGACAAGCCACAGACTGGGAGAAAAGATTCACAAATCACACAACTTATAAAGGACTTATACACAGAATATATAAAGACTGCCCTCTCAAAACTCAATAATAAGAAAATGACTCAACTTTTAAAATGGCTAAACAATTTAAGCAGATATCACATAAGATACATAGATGGCAAATAAACACATGTAAAGATGTTCAACATCATTAGTCATTAGGGAAATGCAAATTAAAGCCACAGTGAGATACCATTTCAATGTCTTAAGAAAAAGGGGGGTGCTGACAGGGATATGGAGCAATTGTAACCCTCATATATTGTGGATGTGGATACAAAATCATTCACTCACTCTGAAAAACTGTTCTATAGTTTCTCGTAAAGTTAAACTTACAATTACCATTTAACCCACCAGTCCCATTAACAGGTAGTGATCCAAGTGAAATGAATATCTGTATTCACAAAAAAAACTGTATGTGAATGTTTATAGTGGCTCTATTGTAATCACCAAAACTTTATAAGTTTTAAACAGATTAGAATTTGAACTATGATCCATTTTGAGTTAATTTTTGTATAGGGTGCAAGTTGTGAATTGAAGTTCACAGTTTGCATCTGGATATTCATTTGTTCCAGCTCTATTTGTTTGTTTTAATTATTTTTCTTTTCTTTCTTTTTTTTTTTTTTGGCCATGGGGCTTGCAGGATCTTAGTTCCCCGACTAGGGATTGAACCCGGGCCCTTGGCAGTGAAAGCGTGGGGTTCTAACCACTGGACCTCCAGGGAATTCCCTCCAGCTCTATTTGTTGAAATGACTATTCTTTCTCTATTCAATTGTCTTTGTAACTTTCTCAAAATCATTTGACCATACACACGTAAGTCTATTTCTGGCCTCTCTGATCTGTTGCATTGATCAATAGGCCTATCTTTTCTCCACTCCCACCCTGTCCTGAGTGTGGTATCTTTACAATAAGTCTGGAAATTAGGTAGTGAGACTCTTTCAACTTTCTTCTTCAAAACTGATTTAGCTATTTTAGTTCCTTTGCAATTTGTACCTAAAAAATCTTCTGGGAGTTTGATTGGCACTGTGTAGTAATAGAATTGTAGCTACATTTTCCAGCTTCATTTGTACTGTGTGTCCATATGACCATGTTCTTGTCAATAAAATGTGAGTGAAAGGAATAGTGAACTTGGGGTCTTAACCACAGTGTGAGCCTCCTCCACACTCTTT
>NW_006792177.1:2007926-2078191 GCF_000442215.2 Lipotes vexillifer | reverse complement strand
CTTTCCCTTCCCACCCAGTGGAATCCACATCTTGGTCTCAAATATGCAGACAGAGATGAGGCCTAGGGGATGACAGAACTATATGACAGAAGAAACCTGGGTCCCTAAGTGACAAAGTGGAACAGAGCTGGGAATGCTCACTGAGGACTGATAGGACAGAGGGAATTAAACAGTGACCTTCTCTACCTCCCTAAGGTCTCCTTATGGTTTGGGTGTTTTTATAATGGCAGCCTAACTTTAACTAACTATAACCCCTGAATTCTGAAACAATTAAAAAATGAAATAAAGTAATGTGACATTTGGAGGCCAGAAGACTTACCTTTATTATTGATAGAACTGATATTAGACAATGCAACTTGGACCTGCTGGCGAGGAGGCTTCACAAAGCTGAGTAACAAGCTAGAGCTGTTTACTGTCCCAGACACAAGGAGCTGGACCTTCACAGGGCTTTCCGCTGAGCTCCTGCATTTGCACTGTGACAGCACATGCTTCCTGGGATGGCAGCCTCATCCCAAGAGGGATCAGAGAGGAAGGGGTGGCATTATACCTACTCCTTTCCTCTCACCCTACCCCGCAAGTCTGCTACTCCCTGGGAGGAGTGTTATCTCAGGGAAACCCCTCTACACGGAAGAAAATATCAGGAAAGGGAAAAAATATTTCTGACCTCTGCCCCATGGACAATCACCTCTTATGATGCCGGGAAAAACTTCTGGTATAATTTCAAACCATTCCAGATTTAAAAACTAAACTACACGAAATTTAGTAGTTATGGAAGCAGGGCAAACTTATTGCCCACATAGACCCTACAGAAAACTGAAATTGCTGTCCTTCAGGGTTGTACTGGAGGAGCTGGATAGTACAGAGTGACATAAAAATAAATCACAGCAATAAATGCTCAGTGATGCAGTCAATGATTATAGTTTTTAGACTGGAATGCTCTGTCCTAAAGCTTCTCACAGCTGTGAAGAGCTCATCTATGAGGTTGCCCACAGTGTTCTGGTATGCACACATATGAATTTTTATTTTACAAATTAGTATTATTTCATAATGTACAGATACTAATTCACATCTTTTTTAACAAAGTAAATTTGGGGCATCTCTTCATATCAGAATATTTACCTCTACCACAATCTTTTTGGTTTTTTAGTTTTTATTAAGAGAAATTTCAAATATACAAAAATGTAGAGCCACTAAACAAAGACCCCTTGGGTACCTACACACTCCTTCACTCCCACAATTATCAACACATGGTCCTTCTTTCATCTCTACCTCCACTCCCTCCTCCCACCCCCAAGTCATCCCAGCAGTCATCCCATGTCATCTGTAAACGTTCTAGTGTGCATCTCAAATGAGAGGGACTTTTGTTAAAGATATGACCACAGACTGTTACCACACACATGCAAGCCGCAAGCCAAAACTCAACAATATATATTATCATCAAATATATACTGTTCAAATTTCCCCAGGTGTCCCATGAATACATTCTTTGTGATTCATTGATATCTTTTCTTTAGGTACAAAAAAGACTACTGATCCTCATGGTGCTTTGACCATCTTATTTTCCTGAATGTCCTGTAGAGATTGGCTTCCAATCTCTTTTTACTGTATTTGATATAAGCAGATATAATCATGAGATGACCTTATTGTGTATATGTCACCCAGTGTAGCCTGACCTGTTTAGCTACATATTAAAATAGTGTTATTTTGTACTAAATTACTTTCCTTTTCTCTACTTTATATTACTACTAGGACTAATTATATGTTTTTGAAATTGTGTGTGGGTGGGCATGTTATCTAGGAATTTCATTCCCAGGTAGTTAAATGGGTTCACAAAGTACTAGTTATACAAAGCAGGGGTTGGGAACCACCACCCTGCACAAGCCCCAAGCACTTTGGTGGTTTGAAGGAGTCATTCCAAGGAGGACAAAGGCCATGGGTCTGAGCCAGGAGGAAGAGTGAAGAATGGCTTCTGCACCATCTGGCCACTGAACCACTTCACTTAGCACACGTGGCAGCTCTCCCAGCTCCGCTTCCTCACCAGGCCCAGGTTGATGCCACCTCTGCATCATCCCCTGAAAAAGAGGTGTCAATCTGCCCCTGTGTTATTGAGACCAGAAAAGAAAACACTGGAGGGGTGAGGGGACCCTGAACTCTCTCTCCAGGTGGGAAGACCTGGGCTGACATGGCTCTGCTCTATGGAATCCTCTGGGGGCCACCTCTGCATCATCCCCTGAAAAAGAGGTGTCAATCTGCCCCTGTGTTATTGAGACCAGAAAAGAAAACACTGGAGGGGTGAGGGGACCCTGAACTCTCTCTCCAGGTGGGAAGACCTGGGCTGACATGGCTCTGCTCTATGGAATCCTCTGGGGTTTGAAGGGTATGCAGGGCACTCAGAGAGTGAGGTCCCAGAGGGAGATCCCAGGCTTCCTGCTGGCCTGGTTTTGTAATTTATACAAAGAAAACCTTACAGTCCTCTTCAGTATACTTCTCTCTCCACTCTGTGAGACGACACACTGTTGTGGTGGGTGGGAGGCCTCTGAGTGAATCCTCATTGCTTCATTGTGTGAGAAAGCCACAGAAATAACATATAAAAATTACTAACATATAGTGATGTGCTCTTGTTTTATTTGGAGTGGGTGTGTGGGCATGCACCTTCTGAACTCACTTTTGTCCCACAGCATGAGTAAGTGAACAGCGGCACATTCTTGGGGAGAGGGGTTAGGCTTTTATAGCTGCTCCAAAATGGTCTTTGATCCAGGAACGGATGAGAAGTGTAGGTTGCAGGAGTCTCTCTGTTAGTGTCCTCTGCATTTTGTGGTCATTTCTGTGGCTATGGGCTCTCAGGAACCCCTGTTCTGCAGGGTCCCCAGTGCTGTCACGTCTCTTTACTGCACAGTCAGGAGCAGGGCTCCTGGCTTCCATGCAACACTGGGAACCCAGGGCCTCCTGGGTGGGACAACAAGCCACAGGGGTGGGTGGTGCTGGCCCTCCCGCCCAGCCTCCCCAGCTTGGCCACCCCTTCTGAGAGTACAGGTGGCCTCCTGCGGCCTGGGAGTCCAGCTCCTTGGAAACGTGAAGGCCCTTCGGCTGCCCCAGCCAAGCTCCCTTCCCCCAGGCCAGCCCTCACGTGTGGCCCAAGCCTGCTTCCAGTTGTCAGGAAGTCTTTCACTCTCTGCGACCAATCTCCTGCCCTTCCTCTGGTGCCCCGTCAGACTCTTATCTCTGCAGGCCCTACTCTGTCGCTTTGGACCTTAGAAAGTTCCCCTCATGTCCAGCCTGCTGTAGGCCCCCAGCTCTGTTTGGAGTGGGAAGCAGGGGGCTGTTTCCATCTCCCTGGGAGCCAGCCGTGTTGTCCCCCTCCTTCCTCCCTCCACCCCTACAGGAGGTCACCGCGGAACGGCACCCTTCTCCCCTCGGGGTGGCAGCTTTAATTCCCTTTGAAGCACCGAGAGCCGGCGATCTTCGACTCCCCCAAAGCCCTCCCTTCCCAATTCTGACACTTAGACGCGAGTCGGGTTGGAGGGGAAAAAATCTGCTTTATTTAATAGTCATAATTCCTGGGGGTGGCTACGGAGGGAGCGAGGGCTGCGCTCCGACGGTGTCGGGGGCCGGCGGGTCTCAGAGCTGGGAGAAGGCGGCCTCGGGGTCGCAGGCGGGGTCGCCGCGGCAGCCGTCTGCATGGAGAGACGCCGGGTCAGGGCCCGCCACGGCCCGCCCCGCCTGGTCCCGGTGTCCCGGTCCCGCCCCGGCCCCAGCCTGACTCACCCGGATTGCAGCAGATGCCGGCGGCGGCGCAGCGGCCCCCGCTCCCGCACGGCTTCTGGCCCGACTGGCAGGGCGACGGCAGGTAGCTCTCCTCCTGGCAGCGCAGCGCCTCGGCCGTGCCCACGAGGCAGCCCAGCTCGTCCCCGCAGCAGATGCTGGGCCCGAAGCAGCGGCCTTTGCCCCCGGGGCCGCAGGGGAGACACTGGCGGGAGGGCGGCGGTGAGCCGGGGGCGGGGAGGGGCCCGGGCCCGGGAGGGAGAGCCTGCGGGGCGGGGGCCTGAGCCGGGTGGTGGAGGACAGGGCAGAGGAGCGCCGGAGGTTCGGGGTCTCCCTGGCGCTCTTTGGGCCCCAGAAGCGGTGGAAGGAGGGAACTCAAAAGCTACTCTTATGCCTTGGTTCCCAGGCCAGGCGGGGCCGGCGCGGGGTCAGCGCGGGAAAGGGAGCGGCAGGGGCGCCCCTGTGGCTGCGGGTTGCCCAGCCTCAAGCGCCGGAGGACTAGGGCTGGGCGCTCACCTTGCGTACGTCGAGGTCCAGCACGGCTCGCTTGCCGCCCAGGGGGCAGTTCTGGATATAGCAGGCGGAGGTCAGCGCTATGAGGCCGAGCAGGCAGCAGGCAAGGCTGGGGCCGGCCATGGTGCGGGCGCGCTGGGTCCGGGGTCCGGCGGCTGCGCTGTCTCTCTGGCCCGGCTTTTTATGCCCAGGGGCCGCGTAGGCGGAGCAGTGTCTAAGAGGGCCGCCGCATGACTGGTCACAGCAGGCCAATGCGGGTCAGGCCCTGCGCCCCCGGCGTGCCCCCTCATTTGCAGGGGCCAGGCCGGGTCAAGGTCACCACATCTGCTAATGGCTAATGGACCTGGCGATGATAGCGAATGCCGAATGCCGCTAGGGGAAGGAAGCAGCTCTGGGAGGGGAGCCAGTGCCGTGGCCTGGGCCCTGGGGTGGGACAGGGTTTGGTGGGGGGGGGCCCCTGCAGCCCCCTCCCCCGTTCCCAGTACCTTGGGGTGGGAGTCAGGCTGGACTCTCGGGCCCCTCCAGGCCAGAAGAAACTCCAGCAGGACTCCCCCTCTGCCCTCTCGGCCAACCACACACGCAGCCTAGCTCCCCTCTACAAAGAAGTCCTCCTCTTCCTGAACACAGATTTCCTGGAACCCCAGCCCCACTCCCCACACCAGCAACCATTTCCCTGCACCTGGAACTGGGATCGGAAAAGATTTTATTTTCTCTCACTTCTAACTGAAATTCAGCCTTTCCTCAGCTGTGAGGTAGACAACAAACCGCAGTGGACTTTGCAATACCCATGGCTTTGTTGCAAATCAAAATGGCAGATCTCCTCCTATCCCATTACAACAGCTATCTCAACTGTCTCTAAACATCAGACTCATCATCACTTTGAAATTATGGCAGTTATTGGACCTGCCACTAGATCTTGTTATCTAATGCTTTAAATAAAGAAGCACATTTGTGACTGTATCTCAAATGTTTTTAATATTTTGATACCTGCTCATAAATATAACGGGTTTCATTTGTAATTCTATGTTTTTAGTTATGCATTTAAAAACAGTGATTTTGGGAGACTTCCCTGGTGGTCCAGTGGTTAAGAATCCGCCTTCCAATGCAGGGAACTAAGATCCCACATGCTGCGGGGCAATGAAGCCTGTGCACTGAAAGTACTGAGCCTGCAGGCCACTACTAGAGAGAGAAGCCTGCTCGCCACAACTAGAGATCCTGTATGCCGCATGAAGATCCCGCGTGCCGCAACTAAGACCCAACACAGCCAAAAATAAAATTGAAAAACAACTGATTTTTTTTGCATTTTTAATTTACAGTATCTTAAAAGGAAAATCATTAAAAATAAAAGAAAGACAGACTGACTCAGTGGAAAGGGTGTTGATCGGTGTTGTCATGACCAGGGAGGTGTTCAGCATGGATCCTCCTTCAAGAAGGGACTTGCCACCCAGCTGCTGGGAGAGTGGTCATCAGATAGCCTTTGGCTGACATCCCATCCAAGGCCTGCCTCAGCTACAGAGAGCTGCCTGTCCCAAGGTCATAGTCACATCCTCCCCCGGTGGCCCACATCCAATGACTGGTCCATTTTGGCCTAATGCCGGACAACTCTTAAGGATTATTTCAGCTCAGGACATCCCTGTGGGGTCAATTGAGGCTTGCGTGGAAATTCTCCCTCCGCCTAGCCTTGTTTCCACCTCCTCCCTCCCACAAGTGTGGGTCCCAAGGGCCCTTGGTAATAAGCATCCTGCATGTTAAACTCCATCTCAGTCTGCTCTCTGGGGATCCCAACGTGCAATAGGAAAAAATGAGGTCCTTGTCATCCCTGGGAGAGGAGACAGCCTCCTCTGCACTGTTGTTGACCCCCTCAAGGTGGGTGCTGAGGCTGCCAGGCTGAGCAGATCAGGCTGACCTGGATTACCAGTCAGCAGCTTGTTTTGTTTCTCACCCAAATCAGCTCATTGGCATTGCTGGGCTAGAAGGCCAAGGGCTTGACCCTGGAGGCAGCCCCAGAAAGGCCTCCCGCCTGCCCTGTGAGCACAGTGACCTCACCCAAGTTAACACATGCACATAGATTATTTTAGCATAGTGTCCCCCACAGGACAGCATTCCTTCAGCTGTTCAACAACTGTCATCTGAAGATGCACCAGGTCCCAGTACAGATGCTTGGAAACATCAGTGATACAAACAGACAAAAATCCCAGCCCTCAGGGGCTTATATTCTAGTGGAGGGGGAGAAGCAAGAAACATATTTCAGTGTGTTAGGAAGCAGTAAGTGCTATGGAGGAAAAGGTGGGACTTGTTGCAATTTTCCTGAGGTGCTCAGTCTAGGCCTGTTTGTGAAGGTGACATCTGACATTTGAAGGAGGTGAGGAAAGAAGTCATGTGGATATCTGAGGGTGGACTGGTTTTCTATTGCTATGTCACAAGTTACTACAAATTTAGCAGCTTAAAACAACATCCACTTATTACCCCACAGTTTCTGTGGGTCTGGGCACGGCTCAGCTGGGTCCTCTGCTCAGTGTCTCACAGGGCTGCAGTCAAGAAATCAGCCAGGCAGCATTCCTTTCTGGAGCCTGGGATATTGTTGGCAGAATGCATTGCCTTGCAGCTGGAGAACTCGTGATTTGCATCTTCAATGCCAGCAACAGAGAGAAAGAGTCTTTGGTACTTCAAGTCTCTAAGTGCAGGCAACCCTCTTTTATTTTATTTTATTTTTTTAATAACTTTTTTAACTTTATGTATGTTTTCTTTTTTTTTAATGTAAATTTATTTATTTATTTATTTTTGGCTGCGTTGGCTCTTCGTAGCTGCGCGCGGTCTTTCTCTAGTTGCTGCGAGCAAGGGCTACTTTTCGTTGTGGTGCACAGGCTTCTCATTGCGGTGGCTTCTCTTGTTGTGGAGCACGGGCTCTAGGTGAGTGGGCTTCAGTAGCTCTGGCACGCAGGCTCAGTAGTTGTGGCTCTCGGGCTCTAGAGTGCAGGCTCAGTAGTTGTGGTGCATGGGCTTAGTTTCTCCGCGGCATGTGGTATTTTCCCAGACCAGGGCTTGAACCCGTGTCCCCTGCATTGGCAGGCGGATTCTTAACCACTGTGCAACCAGGAAAGTCCCCAACCCTCTTTTAAAAGGGCTCACCTAATTAGGCCAGGTCCACCAGGGTCATCTTCTAACTCAAAATCAAATTGATTAATTTGGATAATTGGGCCCTTAATTACATCTGCAAAATCCCTTCATCTTTAGCTTATAGTATAATCATGGGAGTGATCCCCCAACACTTTTGCCATATTCTTCTGTTGGTTAGAAGAAAGTTACAGGTCCTACCCACATGCAACTGGAGGAGATTACACAAAGGTATGGATACCAGGGGTGGGAATCACAAGACTATTTTAGAATTCTGGAGGGAGACTATTCTAGGCAGGGGAAAGAGCAAGTGCAAAGGTCCTGAGGTGGGAATGTTTGACATGTTCAAGGAATAGCAAGGAAGCCAGTGGGACTGGAGCAGAGTGACTGAGTCCTGAGGTCAGAATGGTCACATAGGACTGGGTCACATAGGCCCAAATGAAATGGGGAACCAGAGAGGGTTCTGAGCAGAGGCATCATGTGATTGGGTTTACATGTTATTAGCACAACTTTGGATATCTTGTTGTGAAAAGGCTGTGGGGAAAAGGTGGAAGCAGGGAAGAGGAGGATACTGCAGCAATGCCTGCGAGGAATGACAATGGGCTGGACCAAGGTGGTGGGCAGAAGTGACCCATTTCTGGGTGTATTTAGAAGGAAGCACCAGTTGAGGTTTGCTGATGGGTTGGCTATGGGTGGGAGAGAAAAAGAGGAGTCAAAGACAACTCCAAGGCTTTTGGCCTGACCAGTGGGAAGAAAGGAGCTGCCATCAGCTGGGATGGGGACCCTGAGGGTGGCTCAGATTGGGGCTGGGAAGGGCAGGAGCTCAGTGTGGACATATGACATTTGAGGTGTGCATCACATATCCAAGGAGACTGTGAGCAGGCATTTGGGTTTTAGAGTCTGGAGTTCAGGAGAGAGGGCTGGGCTGCAGATATGTAAATGTGGACATCATCAGTGCCAATATGTAAAGGCACAGACCTGAAGGAGGTCACTTAGGGGGAGTGAACTGAACCCCGAGTAAGGTCGGAGAAAACAAGATTATGAAGATGGGATTTCAAGGAGGAGGAAATGATCAGTTGTGCCAAATGCTGCTTGACATAAAAATTGAAATTCTTTATTTAAACAATTTGAATAAGGTATAATTTATATAGCATAAAATTCACCCATTGTAAGAGCGCAGTTTGATGATTTTTAGTAAACAGTTGTGCAACCATCAGCACAAATCCAATTTTAGGACGCTTCCATCCTAGGAAAAGTCCTTCGTGCTTGTTTGCTATTACTCCTTGTTCCCATCCTCAGCCCCAGGAAACCACTGATATAGATTCACCTTTTCTAGAAAGTTCCTATAAATGGAACCACACACAGTATGTAATCTTTTGTGTCTGGTTTCTTTCACTTGCCATAGTGCTGTTGAGGTTCATCCAAGTGATTGTATGTGTCAGCAGTTTGTTCCTCTGTATTGCTGAGACGTAGTCCATGGATGGACCACATTTTGTTTATGCATTCATCAGTTGATGGACATTTAATTGTTTCCAGTTTTGGCTATTACAATAATCTTGCTATGAATATTTATGTACAAGTCTTTGCATGGGCATATGCTTCAATTCTCTTGGTTAGTTACCGAGGAATAGAATTGCTGGGTCCTATAGTAAGTGTTCGATGAATTCTTTAAGAGGTGAGCAGTGGGCTTCCCTGGTGGCGCAGAGGTTATGAATCTGCCTGCTACTGCAGGAGACACGGGTTTGAGCCCCGGTCCGGGAATCTCCCACATGCCGTGGAGCAACTAAGCCCATGCGCCACAACTACTGAGCCTGTGCTCTAGAGCCCGCGAGCCACAACTACTGAGCCCATGTGCCACAACTACTGAAGCCTGCATGCCTAGAGCCTGTGCTCCGCAACAAGAGAAGCTATTGCAATGAGAAGCCCATGCACCGCAGTGAAGAGTAGCCCCCACTCGCTGCAACTAAAGAAAGCCCGTGTGCAACAATGAAGACCAAATGCAGCCAAAAATAAATTAATTAATTAATTAAAAAAAAAAAGAGGTGAGCAGTATCACCTCCACCTAAGTGGAAGTGCTGCCTGATGGTCCGGTACAGAGCCAGTCAAAGCTCACATGAAGTGGTCCTCCAGCAGCAGCTGGAGGAAGAGTAGGACTGAGAGAATTTTGGTGCATAATGGTGTCCCACACAACCTTGATCTTCAATGCTGCAGCTTCCTTCTCTATTCTTATGCCAGAGTGACTGAGTACTGCTAATGGGAATCTCACAGCTAAAAAGAGTGAGCAGTTTCTAATTTCAACTAGTCTCTCAGTACTGTTCATGAATTATTTTCCTTTGTTGAGTCAGCTATTTTTTCCCACACTACTGCCTATGTGGAGACAGTCCCACACACTGATTGTAGATTCAGAAAACAATCTAACCCCAGGTTAGATGTGACACGCATTAGATTAGATTGTTTTCTCTGAGCTGATACTGTAACTCCATCTTCAATAGGCTGTTCTGGTGTTCTCCAAGGCCAGCTGCTTCTGATGAATGGGTGAATGGTAAGACCAGGAAAATCCACTGCCCTCTTTCTTTTCCTATAAAGGGAGCTCTTTGGTCAAAAGCAATTTGGCGGAATATCCATCATTCTGTATTTCAGTGTGTCTATAAATGTTGGTGCTAGCAGTGACTGGCTGGGCCTCAGGGGATGGTGCCCAACTTGGTCTCTGCTGTTGGTGGGTTAGATTCTCAGCGGTGTTGGTAGCCAGGTCAGCCTTCGCGGTTGAGCCCACACACAGTCTCAACCCCCGCCACCATGACCACTTTGTTCATGAGTCCACTGAGCAAGAATTGGGGTGGATGGGCTAGAGGATGTCTGACATGCACAAGTCACCTTGTTCACCTGATTACTGACAGCCACCTCTGCAGTAGGTCCCTTTGGTGAGATTCAACAAATATTCCATAAATATTCTCCAACTTCAGGTCCATTCTGAGAGGTCCATCCACATACTTTTCCACAGGCCTCCACGTTACCAACCTCCCATCATATTCCTGCTACGTCCCAAGTCCCTTATCATGCAGCCAAAACATTAGCTACTTATCTGTCCCTAAGGCTCTCTCTAGTTCCAGGTTAAGTGGTTGCGATGTAATTTATCAAGTGCAGCCAACTGGAGAAAATTCATCTCCTTACTGTCTTTCAGGGCCACTTAAGCAAGACAGCAACACTGTAGCCATCTGCCACCTGGATATGAGCTGTCTGAAAACTGGACTTCATTTTTTCCTCTTTGGTCAACTGGACATATAAGACTCCCCATGAGATCACATGTATGGGCTGTGGAGGGAACATGAGCTCAGGAATAGTCCATCTGTCCATGAAGCTAATCTGACCCACAGCTGACCACACACTGTGAATGAGCCTGGCCAGGAGCAGAAGAATCATCCATGAGACTTAGAGACTCATGAGCAGTAATAAGTATTTATTGTTTCAGGCCAGTAATGTTTGGGTGGTTTGTGTACAGAACAAGCTAACTGATACACCCTGGAGTCTCAGCATCAGGTAGTCTCCGACAAGGAGCTAGTGACTTGTCAGAAAGGGTCATAGCTTTGTTCTAAAACCCTAGGGACTTCTGATGTGAGACCCCACTGGGGCTTGCCACAGGCTTCCCCAGCATTCTGGTCACCCGTGGGCATCTTGAGCATGGGGGGTTGGCTGGGTCCTAAGGCCTAAAAGGCAGAGCTGCCTGCCTTACAGCTGGATCTCCTGTGGTGTGCTCTTGCCCTGGATGACCCTCAAAGCCCACAGCCATTCTGGTTCTGCTAAATGGGTCAGAGTAGTACATTCAAATGTGGCCAATGTGGATTCCAATATCTGGAGGTCCACTGTTCAATGCATCTCTTTTTCAGGGATAAAGGGCTCAAGGTATAGCAACTTGTCCATTGTTTTTTTGGGGGTAGAAAGACATCTGTTTTGCTGTTACTATAAGAGCAACACACTTATTTACATAAGAGAGGGTATTCATATGATGTGCTCTCTGCTTTCTTGGCCAACAAATTTATGCAGTCATTTCTAGCTATGTCACCTTGTCTCATGGTGGGAAATATTTCTCCTTCACTTTTAATTATCAGAGTAAAATTTGCATAAAGTGCACAGATCTTAAATGTGCAGCTCAGTGGATTTTTACCCATTTATACTTTGTAAAACACTACAATGATCAGCACGCTAGAAGACTCCCACATGTTCTCTCCTAGTCAGTATCCTCTCAGAGACAACTTCTACTCTAATGCGTATCACAATAGATTAGTTTTGCCTGTTTTTGAACTTCATATAGATGTAATTATATATCTGGCTTACTTTGCTCTATATAATCTCATTGAGGTTCATCCATGCTTATGCAATAATGCATGTAGCAGTGGTTTGATTCTTTTTCATTGCTGAGTAGTATTCAGTTGTAAGAATATACTAACATATTTATCTATTATTCTGTTGATGGACTTTTGGATTGTTTTCAGTTGTTAGCTATTGTGAATAAAGCTTCTATGAACATTCTCCTACATGCGCAAACATAAACATCACTTCTCTTGGGTATATACCTACAAGTGGAATTGCTAGATTCAAGAAATTTTGTATGTTTAGCTTTTCCTATCAGCACAGTGTGGGAATTCTCTTTCACTTTTGACAGGATATCCCAACATGGCCCAGGCCACTGCATTCCTAGAAACTTCATTGACGTGCAAGCCTCTGTATTTTCATGAGATTTATCTCCTGCCCTCTAACACACGTACATTTTATAAAGGTATGATGTTACTTCCTGATGCCTACATCCTACTTACCTCCTGACTACCACAAGCTTTGGCTCTGATCACTGGACCACAGTGGAACTCTGGGTTCCTGGGGATTAGTCTACGTTCTAGGAAGGTCTTGGTATTTTTTCCCCACTCCAGTTACACAGGTCACAGGTCTCTTTGGCAAATGCCAGGAGGAAGATTTATAGTACAAATATGTAACATTATTGCAGGGTTCTTCCTTCATCTGGTCTTTCCTTCATCCAAGTGGCTCTGGGTCTGTAACCAAAACAGAGGTCTGGCAACTGGGTAAAGGACTAGGATGCTATGTTGTGGTGGCTTAGGTTAGGCCCTGATTCACCACAGATAGAGTACTTTTGGTCCTGTAGAACAAGTGGGACTTAATGGGCTTCCTGATTATTTCAGTCCTCAGGAGACTCATGACCACTTAGTGCCTCCCAAAGATCCCTGTGGATCAAACCATTTTTATTACCCAGCATATATACTCAACAAAGGGTTTGTAGTCAAAATCTAAAATAAATGCCTACAGGGAATTCCCTGGCAGTCCAGTGGTTAGGACTAAGCATTTTCACTGCCGAGGGCCTGGGTTTAAATCCCTGGTCAGGGAACTAAGATCCCACAAGCCCTGTGGCCTGGCCAAAAAAAAAGAGACACATGAATCAGAAAAAAAAAAAAAAAAAAAAAAAAAAAAAAAAAACATGAAAAAAGCTATACAATTGTCTAATAAGAATGAAAAGGTACTTATCCCATTGGTTATTGGGGAAATTAAAATTAAAACCATCATGAGATATGCACCCACTGGAATAGCTAAAATTAAAAAAGGCTGGTATTCGCATAGCACAAGGAGATCAGCTCGGTGCTTTGTGACCACTTAGAGGGGTGGGGTAGGGAGGGTGGGTGGGAGGGAGACACAAGAGGGAGGAGATATGGGGATATATGTATATGTATAGTTGATACACTTTGTTATATAACAGAAACTAACACACCATTGTAAAGCAATTATACTCCAATAAAGATGCTAAAAAAACAAAAAAGCCTGGTATTACCAAGGGAATATAGAACAATGGGAACCTTCATACACTGCTGGAGGGAGTGTAAGTTGGTACAATTACTTGGGAAACCTGGTTCGCAGTATTACGCAAGCTGCACGTGTGCATACCATGTGGTCCCACAATTATGCTCCAGAAATACATACATGTGAGTGAGCATCAAAAGACATGTCCAAGAAAGTTTACCATAGTGGCACTATTTGTAATAGCCCCCCCTGGATACAACCCAAATGTCCATCACCAGTAAAATGGAATAAGTAAAATTATACAACAGAATACCATAAAGCAATGAAAAATGCAGAAACTACTATTACATATGAAAACATCTCACAGACTTTATGTCAAATGAAAGAATGTGTATGAATAGAAATGTATGCTTTCATTTATATAAGGTTCAAAAAGAGGCATACTCAATCTACTGAGTTGGAAGTAAGAGGAGAGTGGCCACTAGCAGTAGGTAGTGATTGGGAAGGGCATGAGAGGTGCTTCTATTTCTTGATCTGATGTTGACTTCACAGTATGTTTACTTTGTGAAAATTAGGTAAATACTGAAGATTTTTGCACTTTTATGTATGTATGTTATACTTTAATTTAAAAGTTTAAGGGACTTCCCTGGCAGTCCAGAAGTTAAGACTTGGAGCTTCCACTGTAGGGGGCATGGGTTCAATCCCTGGTTGGGGAACTAAGGGATCTGCTGCGCAGTGCAGCCAAAGAACAAACAAACAAATGAATAACAGTTTAAAATTTAAAAAGTTTCTTGTTCTGCAGAAGATGGAACAAGCATACTACACCTGGTCTCTCTCATTGAATGTAAGTATAAATTTTGGACACAGAGTGGCTACATGAGGACTCTGAAATGTGGTAGCAGGCAGATAAGTAGACTTGCATTCAAAGTTCCCAGAACTAGCAGTGGGTTTACTATTTCTCTCCTCTAGTATTGCCTAGCTAGAACTCAAAGAGTGCATCAGATGTTGAACAGAAATTATTCCAAGAGAATTTCTCCTCTCTTTCTGATCTGAGGAGTGGAAGGTATCTCCTAAAGCACAGAGAGAGTAATTTCCCCTTTTTCTACCCCTCCCATCCCCCCTTATCACACTGCAGCCACCAGGCAATGCTGCTATGGCCACAGAAATGGTGGCAAAGGTGGCAGCAAAGCAAAAGCAGTGACATCCAGACAGGCACCCAAACCTCTGAGGGAGGGAAATGCTTCCTCTCTGACCAAAGAGCATGGGGTCACTCTCCATTGCTTTTCCTCTTTCTCTATGTTTCTACCACTTGGCTCTGGACACAGATATAGTCACATGAAGGGTGTGGCCTAACAGGGAATGTAAAACTCCAGCTTTCTGACCAGAGGACCAGGAAGGAAGGCCCTTAGAAGCTGGAAAGTATCAGGGAGACTGTTGAGAGTGAACAGAGCAAATGCGTAAAGTTGAGTATGAACTCCTGAGCCCATCTTCAAGCTGCATAAGCAGATCTGACGCTATACAGTACCCCACAGGCTTTAGAATTCAGCTAGACCATAGTGCAAATTTGAGACCGGTCACTGAGTGGCACACATGAGGGTCTGATCCAAATAGCATTGCAAATGCTTTGAAAACTGAATAAACATTAGAACCACAGCCCACAAAAGGCAGGTCAAAATTTATGACCTGAACCTAACCCGGTCAACTGTTTGCTAAAACAAACAAACAAACAAACAAATTCTTAGGATTGAAACAAGACCTAGAGTCTCATCATAATATTCAAAACATCAAGATAGGAACTTCCCTGGTGGTCCAGTGGTAAAGAATCTGCCTTCCAATGCAGGGGACGCGGGTTCAATCCCCGGTTGGGGAACTAAGATCCCACATGCCTGGGGCAACTAAGCCCGCGTGCCACAACTGCTGAGCTCTTATGCCTCAATGAGAGAGCCAGTGTCCCGCAACTACAGAGCTCACACGTTCTGGAGCACGCATGCTGCAACTAGAGAGAAGCCCACGCACCGCAACGCAACAAAGAGCCTGCACACCGCAATGAAAGATCCCACATGCCTCAATGAAGATTGCACGTGCTGCAACTAAGACCCAACTCAGCCAAATAAATAAATAAATAAAATAAAGTAAATGATGATAACAAAGCATTAAAAAAAATCAAGATAAAATCCAAAATTATTTGGCCTATGAAGAATCAAGAAAATCTTGACTGACAAAGGAAAAGACAAGCAACAGATACCAACAATAAAATGACATAAATGTTGGAATTATCAGAAAAAGACACTAAAACAGCTGTTATAACCATGTTCTATGAAATAAAGGTGAAATCTCTTGAAATGAATGGAAAGAAAGTCTCAGCAAAGAAATAGAAGACATAAAGAAGAAGGAAATGGAAAATTTAGAACTGAAAAACACAGTAACAACAAAACCCTATGGGCTCATGTATGATCAGGCCACCCAAGATGGCTGTTCTCTTGCTTTCTGTATATCCCCTGTTTGACCAGTCCCTGCTTCACCTACACACTACTCACATGACTGACCTTCCCTCTTAATCATAGAGCCTAATCTGTAAATGCCTACATACTTGCCTCTAGCCCCAGCTACTGATTGTTCTAATCTTTAGATCAGAACATCTACACCATGATAGCTTCTCAAAGGGGCAGTGAGGGGCATGCTGCTCTGCTGGTTTCCCTGGTAACTGATGAGCCAACCTGATGTCAATTCCCTCTTCCTCTCCCCTGCGTAGCGAAGACTGCTGCCATGTCCTGCCCACCATCTGCCACACATGGTGGGGTGTCACTTCAGGGCTTTGCTTCAAACATGTAAGATCCCTCTATCCATTAAACCATCGATGTCTCTGTCACTGACTCTGGGCTTTTTCTTCAGTCCTGAGGCTTGGCAAGTACAGGGCTTGCTGGCCTGTAGGGTGCAGCCCAACAACTCAGTAACAGAATGGAGATAGCAGAGGAATAAGTAAATAAGTTTGAAGATAGAGCAACAGAAATTATGTAATCTGAACAACAGAGAGAAAACAGATTTTTAAAAATGTTTATAGAGCCTCAGGGACGTCTGGTATAATCTGAAGAGATTAGCATTTGTTTCATCAGAGTCCCAGAAGGAGAGGAGAAGCATGGAGCAGAAAAAAATATTTGAAGAAATAATAGCTGAAAATTTCCTAAATTTGGTGGAGGACATAAACTCACATGTTCAAGAATTTCAGTGAAACTCAAATAAGATAATGTCAAAGAAATTCATGCCCAGACAAGTCATAACAATAGTGCTGAATACTAAATGCAAGCAAAAAATTTTGAAAGCTGCCAAAGAAAAACAATCTATTACTTAACTGGGGAAAAAATTACATTACCATGGATTTCTCATCAGAAACTATGGAGGCCAGAAGGAGGTACAGCTTTTTAAAGTACCGAAACAAAAGAGCTGTTAACTCTGAATTCTATTCCAGTTAAAATATCATTCAGGAGTCAAGAAAAAAGAAAGATATTCTCAGTGAAGGAAAACCAAGAGAATGCATTACGTGCTCTAAAATAATTGCTAAAGGACATTCTGCAGATAGAGAAAATGATACCAAGGGGAAAATCGGAACATTAGGATTGAAGGAAAAGCCACACTATAACATTGTCTAATGGAGTTTTAATGTATGTAGATGTAATAATAAGACAACTACAATATAAAGAAGGAGGGTAAAGGGACATTTATTGTGGTAAGGTTTCCACTTGAAGTGGTAAAATGTTGATTCTAAGACAACTGTGAAAAATTAAGTATTAAGTAATCCCTAGAGTGAACAGTAAAGGAAATGATATAAAGATATAAGCAAATCACAATAGGCTAATTAAAATGAAATATGAAAAGAAATCCAAATAACTCAAAGAAGGCAGAAGTGGGGAAATGGTAGCCCTAAATCCAAAATATCAAAAAATGCATTAAATGTAAATGGTTTAAGCACACCAATTAAAAGACAAAGATTTTCAGAATGTTTTTTAAAAAACCATGCCCCAACTATATGCTTTCTACAAGAAACTCACTCGAAATATAATGATTTATGTAGATGAAAAGTAAATGGATGGACTTCTGGATTTATCTCTGATTTGTAAAGAGCTAGGAAATCATCACTCCCATCCTCACAATAATAAAATTGTTGAATAAACTGAAAATTAATGACTTTTCTTAGATCTGTCAGAGACTTGAGGTCACAGGGCAAACTGCCACCTTAAAAATTAGAAAGACTCATGAATATAGATAATCAGAGCCAAAATCAGCTTACTGGGGAGCAGAAGCCACTGAAGCCAGCAATTTTTAGGAACACTCAAATGGTAATTGACTAATCCTGGAGGTGGAGTATGGACTAGTGATAGAAGAAATTTTCACATATTGAGGTATGGGGAAGTCATTTTGGCTTACAAATGATTTAACTTGAACTTTATGTTAACTAGAACAGCCTGTTTTGTGGCCTGTCAAACATGAATTATACATCTGCTTTAACCATTAGAGAAAAGAATGCATTTAAAAATCAAAATGGAGTAATTGTGGTTCAGGCATTCAAAATGGAGCTGGGTGGCCATTGTGGATATGGTTTCAGACACGCTCCAGTATTATTGAGAAGTTGAATTTTCTGAACTGTATCAGACTCAAGGACACCACCAGCCATTCTCAAAACAATATCTGCCAGCAGCTGCCAGCTGCAGCCTTATAAGTCTTGAGACAGGCTGGGACCTGGGACCCTTTGCAGCAGTGCTGCAATGCTTGCACCTGGACACACCTCTCCTCAAGCAACAAAATACGAAGAAACTGAAAATAACTGCATGCATGCGCAGTTGGGGCAAATTATGGACAAAAAGATACAAAAGACGAAAAAAAACCCTACTGCCACTTTGGAAGAGCCTGGAGCAAAAACAGGGTGTTGGGTACAAAAGCAGGGTACTGAGCATGCCCCCCTGCACACAACACCACCTAGGGGGTGAGCAAAACACCTAAGCCACCCCTCTGGCCTGACCCCTGGACACATCCCTATCCTCACCCCATGTAAGGAACAAGCTTGCCCCCACTCAGGGAGCGAGCAAGCAGGGAACCTGTTGTTTGTTCTCACTACCTGCTGCTGTAGCAGGGGTCCCAATAAAGCCTTGCCTGAATTTCTTGTCGAGCCTCTAGTCAGTTTCTATTTATTGGGGAAGGCCAAGAACCCTGGTCGGTATCAGTCTCAAGGTCTCCCCTTGTGAAACTGAGTGGGGCCCTGTGGGACTCTCAGGCACGGAGGCCTTTTTGTCCCCCATTTCTTGGAGGAAAGACTCCAGCCTCCATGACCTTCCCTGAGTTCCAAAGGGCAGACTCGAACAGTTGCTAATCAAGGGAGAAACAGCCAAGAAACCACTTGAGACAAGATTAAGGGAGTGCAAGCCCTGCACATACCCTAATCTTGTCAGCAACACCACCCTTGAAATATTGCTATAAAACCCCTCATCAAATCCTCCCAGTTTTTCGAGGCAGGAGCCCACTGTGTCCGCCTTTGCCTAGCAAAGCAGTAAAGCTATCCTTTTCTGCTTCACCCAAAACTCTGTCTCCGAGATTCAATTTGGCACCAGTGCACAGTGAAGCTGAGCTATCACTTGTAACTATGCAACAATTTCAGATCCCAAGCAATCCTTGCTTGACAAGCACCCTTACTTCTTGCCAGCTCCAATCCTAATTCTTGGCAAACAATTTATGTAATTTCATCTTTGTAAGCCTCCCCCATTTTATAGTCCAGTGGAACACAAGTGCTTCTTGAATCTGTGTCTCCTGGGCTATAGTCTTCAGTTTGGCTCAAATAAAACTCTTCTATTCTTTTTATAGATTGCTTATTAATTATTTCTGTCCACACCAACTTGAGAGTTAACTCCTAAGGGACCAGTCTTAGGAAAGACCCTTAGAGTTCTGTTGGTTTTGCCTTCAGGAAAGCCATCAATTCTCAAAGTGAAGGTTGGAGAAAAATCCTGTAAAGATTTTGAAATACACCCAGAGCACTGTATATAACAAAGGCCTGCCCTCAAGGGAAACTACTTTATCAAAGCCTTATCTGACCTGGGGGAAGAACAATTAGACACTTCCAGCCCCCTATAGACTTCCTGCCTCAATTAAGGGGAGGAAAAAAAGAAAAGCTAAAATAGGCTTCTGAAGGTCACAGCCTAGGGATATAGGCCCATTAAAAAAACAAAAAAACCTGAGATTAAATCATAAGACTGTAGAATGCCTCTCCTCTCCACACTTTACCACTACATCAATAGGGCTCCAGTATAATAACAGTGGATTACAACTGAGAAAGCTGCAAGACACCAACTCTATGTAAGAAGAAATCCTTAAAGAAAAGCAAAGATAACAGGGGAGGAAAGCAAAACAAAACATTGAAACTAGAGAAAACGCCCTGGGAACCTACAGCTACAGCAAAGATCTACACACAGCCCAGATTCTAACCAGATTAACATAAAAAACCTCATACTAAAAGCCTGGTTACCTCAGTTTCTATTACCAGACATATTATGTCCAGCTTTCAAAAGTAAATGGATAGAAAAGGATTTGACATGAAAACATAAATCAAAAGAAAGCTGGAGTGGCTAAGTCAGTATCAAAGTAGATTTCAGGGCAAAGAAAATTACCAGGGATAAAGAAATTCATTATATAATGATAAGGTGGTTAATTCATCAGGAAGACAACAATTCTAAATGTGTATGTGGGACTTCCTTGGTGGTGCAGTGGTTAAGAATCCACCTGCCAATGCAGGAGACACGGGTTCGAGACCTGGTCTGAGAAGATCCTACAAGCTATGAAGCAGCTAAGCCTGTGTGCCACAACTACTGAGCCTGCACTCTAGAGCCTGCGAGCCACACTACTGAGCCCATGAGCCACAACTACTGAAGCCTGCGTGCCTAGAGCCTGTGCTCCGCAACAAGAGAAGCCACCGCAATGAGAAGCCCATGCACCACAATTTAGAGTAGCCCCTGCTCACCACAACTAGAGAAAGCCCGAGCACAGCAACGAAGACCCAATGCAGCCATAAATAAATAAATAAATAAATAAATAAATTTATTTTTAAAAAAATGTGTATGTGCCAAGCAACAGAGTTTCAAAATACTATAACAGGGAAGAGCAAATTCTGACACCATGTTGGTTCTGTTTCTTTTAATTTAAACTTTGCTTTTCATTGCTTTTGTTATTGTTATAATCACAGTCTATAGATGTAAGCATACATAATGGCCTGCCACAGGGACCCTGCCCCTCTGCCTGACTGTTAAAATAAAAGGCCTTTGTTCAGCTCACAGAGAGACATTCTGACCCTGCCCACCTGTGAATGGCTGCAGAAAAGAAGAAATTAACTCATCCCCTCCCCGATGTAGGCAGAACAAGGAGATTTTGCAAGAAAAATGGCCTTTTTAACTTTACTTTCTCACCTCCTCCCCATCTCTGTTTCTATAAAAGAAACTGACATCCAGACCCTGATAAGATGGGTTTTTTTGGGTACACTAATCTGCCATCTTCTCAGTCTGTCAGCTTTCCGAATAAAGTCACTATTCCTTGCCTCAGCACCTCTTCTCCCGATTCACTGGCCTGTTGTTTGGTGAGCAGAGCAAGCCTGGACTTGGTAACAATTTGGTGAGCCAACCAGGAGCCTTGCTGCTCGTGGCTAGCAGGCCCTGGTCAGGGAATATTTGGGCAGCCCTAGCAGCTGCTGGGACAATTTGTCCTGAGGATCTTCCCTTCAAAATTCCCTGAAGCATCACTGGCTACCCCAGTGCTTGGCAGTTGAAATAAGGAAACGACAAACTTCTGAAAGTCAAAGGCCTCGATTCCATAGGGTGAGTCTCTCAGGTGTGCACACTGGGAACATGTTCCCCCCCTCAATTTGGGCTTTTCCTTTATGGGACAAGCCAATTTGTTTGATTGGGGACCCTATTGGAGAGGGAATTGTTGTTGGACTCTACCTAATTTGGGAACGGGTTAGTTGGTGTTGGTTTTGGTTTTGGTTTTGTGTGCATCGATGTTGGAATTTGTTTGGGCCTTTTGTGTTGGAATTTGTTTGTATCTTTTATGTTTTGGTGTTATCAAACTTATAAAAATGGGAAATACTCCATCTATCCCGAAGGAGAGCCCTTTGGGGAGTATATTAGATAAATGGGCAAAACATAGCTGTGAGCCTATGACTAAGAAAGACATGATATACTATTGTAATAGGGTGTGGACCCAATATATGTTAGGATCAGAAGAGCAATGGCCCCGAATGGCTCACTCAATTATTATACAATCTTGCAGTTAGAGGTGTTTTGCAAAAGAGCAGGGAAAAGAGATGAGATTCCATATGTAGAAGCATTTATGTTACTGCACCAGGAGGAAAAGGAGTCAGAGGACTGCCACCTCATGGTGCAGTGGTCTGAAAGGAAAACCAAGGGGGAAACTATTCTACAAGGGGAAGAGGGAGAAAATGAGAGTGGGTACATGTTACTTTAAAATTTAAACCCCCCTCTGGCATATCCACCTCCCCCACTGGCTGAGTAGGCTGCACCAGCAGTTGTTCCAACTGACCCTCCATGCCGCCAACATAGTCACTCCTTTCACTGCCTCCTGTTTCCCCTATCCATGGGGATCGAATAGAAGTCTCTATGTTAACTCCTGGAGCACAGGGACCTGGTTTAGTATCACCATCTAAGACCCGACAGGGCACCCAATTTGGACCGGGAGCCACTTCTGCAGCAGGGCAATTTCCCTTGTGCTGGTATCCTGTAAAAGGCCAGGGGACTCCCTTGGACTTGAGGCATCCAATTCTAATTTCCCCACAGGAGCCCCGGGTAACTTTCACAGTGGGGAACAAGTTGATTGACTTTCTAATAGATACCGCTCCCCAAACCCTCCCTATTTATCTTAAGAAGTATTAAACAAAGTCATCCTAGGAGAAACTTGCCTGTATTGAGATGCAAATGTCCTATCTGGTCCTCTCAGAAACCCTGATCTCTGTCATCTTTTTAAAATGCAAATTTTGGGGGCTCCCCTGGTGGCGCAGTGGTTAAGAATTCGCCTGCCAATGCAGGGGACACAGGTTTGAGCCCTGGCCTGGGAAGATCCCACATCCTGCCGAGAAACTAAGCCCATGCGCCACAACTACTGAGCCTGCTCTCTAGAGCCCATGAACCACAACTACTGAGCCCATGCACCTAGAGCCTGTGCTGCACAACAAGAGAAGCCACTGCCATGAGAAGCCTGTGCACCGCAATGAAGAGTAGCCCCTGCTCACCACAACCAGAGAAAAGCCCGCACGCAGCAACGAAGACACAACGCAGCCAAAAATAAAATAAATAAAATGTAAATTTTGAAGAGGGTAAAGTAATTTAGAAATTGACTTGTCAAAGGTAAATAGAAATCCTAAGTGTCTTTTCTATAAATATTTAGCCATCTAGACAAGTGAGCTTGATTTTTTCCATCCGCCAAAATCCTAATTTTAATCCAACCTCTTTTGTAAACTGATGGGTTTTACAGTGCTGTACCCAACTCAGGACTGAAACTTTGAAATGAGAACTATGAGGTCTCTCTGTTTGTGTGTTTGTATGTATCTTTGTCTTTGGATAACATTGCTGAGGTTATTTGTGGATGAGCTCTGGGTTTTTTTCCTGCAAAAAGCTTTATTATTTCCATTTGGCCCAAGGCTTGGGAGAAGGCTCCAGGATGGTTAAGAAGTTGCCTACTGGCTGCAGAGGGGGGCTTCAGGTAGAGGCCCTGACACCAGAGGGGGTCCTCAAAGGCCGCTGGGCTCCAAAGGCTCCTAGTCATGCTTGAGCTTGAGCCTCTCAAAGAGGTACTCGCCCAGCCCAGCCTGGGGACCAGCCAGCCTGCAGAGGTTGGTCAGGTGGTCACCCATCTTCTTGATGAGTTTCACCTCCTCATCTAGGAAGTGGCTGGATGAGCTCTGTTTAACTGGCTTAAAGAAAAGTAAGTGCTTACAAACCAAACAATTCTAAACACAAGAGAAATTGAGATAAATGAGTTTCAGGTTCATGTGAACTGGAAAATAGTATTAAATTAATGTTTTTGTTGATCTAATTAATATAGACATGTCTTTAGGGTCATCAACATTAAGTATAATACTTTCACTGCACCTAGGTTTAATAGAAGTTAAATGAAATCTTGTTATACCTGTTGCAAATTTGTCAGCAAGAAAAATAACTTGATTTGATGAAGCCTTAAAGTAAATGTAAATGAGATAAGAGCCTTAGGTAAACTCTATATGAATAATTATGTTCTGAGGATTATCTAAAATAGTCTCTCCAGATTTTGGTAACTATTATTGCCTCTTGGTTTTCACTAGAAATTAAGATTTTTAAGAGTTGGGGATTTTAATTTAAATATATAATTAAAGCTACTGAAAATAATAAAACATTTCAGTATAGTAGAATGTGTGCTTTCAGTTAAGAAGGTATGAGGGATGGAATTACATTTTACTGAGAAAGTTTTACACATGGTCAGGATTAACTAAATTTAGATTGAATTTAACTAAGTAAATGCATTTTGTTAAGTAAGCTAATACAAGACTGCAATTTGATCTCTCCCTCTGTTACAAGTACTCCTTTTTGATAACAGATTGCATGAGTTTCTGTGCCCTTAGGTGATCCGTATTTGCTTTCTTTTAATTGTTTTGTGACTTTGGTTAAATGAATCAGTATTGTTTCACAGTGACCTATGATCCTGTTTTGTTTTAAAGCGTTTTTGATATTTTTTAAAAACTTCCCAAATATCAAAATCTGATAAAAGTTTTTAAGCCTCCAGATGACTCTGGGTTACTTGGAAAGAATATCTCTGAGACATCTCAGAGAGAAATGTCAAACTAAGTTTATTTGGTATGTTAAATTACTTCAAAAACATTGTCAAGTGATTGCAGATGAACCTTGGTTTACAGTGTATGGATAAATGTTATTAATATAGATATTCCAAAATTTATATGGAATCCTTAACATCTGATATGTCCTGATACGTTATCAATCATAATTCCAGTTTCTAAAATGTTATATGTCACAGAAATATCCAAGTTTCCTGCTAATTGCGTTGTACTCAAATCTTTAGATTGGAACCAAGATGGCTGAGTAGAAGGATATGCTCTCACTCCCTCTTGCAAGAACACCAGAATCACAATTAGCTGCTGGACAATCATCGACAGGAAGACACTGAAACTCACCAAAAAAGATACCCCACATCCAAAGACAAAGGAGAAGCCAAAATGAGTCAGTAGGAGGGGCACAATCACAGTAAAATCAAATCCCATAACTGCTGGGTGGGTGACTCACAGACTGGAGAACACTTATACCACAGAAGTCCACCCACTGGAGTGAAGATTCGGAGCCCCACGTCAGGCTTCCCAACCTGGGGGTCCGGCAATGGGAGGAGGAATTCTTAGAGAATCAAACTTTGAAGGCTACTGGGATTTGATTGCAGGACTTTGACAGAAGTGGGGGAAACAGAGATTCCACTCTTGGAGGGCACACACAAAGTAGAGTAGGCATTGGGACCCAGGGGAAGGAGCAGTGACCCCAGGGGAGACCAAACCAGACCAACCTGCTAGTGTTGGAGGGTCTCCTACAGAGGCAGGGGGTGGCTGTGGCTCACCATGAGGACAAGAACACTGGCAGCAGAAGTTCTGGGAAGTACTGCTTGGTGTGACCCCGCCCCCCCCCCCCAGAGTCCACCATTAGCCCCACCAAAGAGCCCAGGTAGGCTCCAGTGTTGGGTTGCCTCAGGCCAAACAACCAACAGGGAGGGAACCCAGCCCCACCCATCAGTAGTCAAGCGGATTAAAGTTTTACTGAGCTCCACCCACCAAAGGAACAGTCGGCTCTACCCGCCATCAGTCCCTCCTATCAGGAAAAGTGCATAAGCCTCTTAGATAGCCTCATCCACCAGAGGGCAGACAGCAGAAGCAAGAAGAACTACAATCCTGCAGCCTGTGGAACAAAAACCACATTCACAGAAAGATAGACAAGATGAAAAGGCAGCGGTCTATGTACCAGATGAAGGAACAAGATAAAACCGCAGAAAAACAACTAAATGAAGTGAAGATAGGCAACCTTCCAGGAAAAGAATTCAGAATAATGATAGTGAAGATGATCCAGGACCTCGGGAAAACAATGGAGGCAAAGATCGAGAAGATGCAAGAAATGTTTAACAAAGACATAGAAGAATTAAAGACCAAACCAACAGAGATGAGCAACACAATAACTGAAATGAAAACTACAGTAGAAGGAATCAATAGCAGAACAACTGAGGAAGAAGAACAGATAAGTGACCTGGAAGACAGAATGGTAGAATTCACTGCTGCAGAACAGAATAAAGAAAAAAGAATGAAAATAAATGAAGACAGCCTAAGAGACCTCTGGAACAAACACAACAACATTCACATTATAGGGGTACCAGAAGTAGAAGAGAGAGAGGAAGGACCCGAGAAAATATTTGAAGAGATTATAGTCGAAAACTTTCCTAACATAGGAAAGGAAATAGCCACCCAAGTCCAAGAAGCACAGAGAGTCCCATACAGGATAAACCCAAGGAGAAACACGTCGAGACACACAGTAATCAAATTGGCAAAAATTAAAGACAAAGAAAAATTATTGAAAGCAGCAAGGGAAAAACGACCAATAACATACAAGGGAACTCCCATAAGGTTAACAGCTGATTTCTCAGCAGAAACTCTACAAGCCAGAAGTGAGTGGCATGATATACTTAAAGTGATGACAGGGAATAACCTACAACCAAGATTACTCTACCCAGCAAGGATCTCATTCAGATTCGATTGAGAAATCAAAAGCTTTACAGACAAGCAAAAGCTAAGAGAATTTAGCACGACCAAACCAGCTCTACAACAAATGCTGAAGGAACTTCTTAAGTGGGAAACAAAAGAGAAGAAAGGACTTACAAAAACAAACCCAAAACAATTAAGAAAATGGTAATAGAAACATACATATTGATAATTACTCTAAACGTGAATGGATAAATGCTCCAACCAAAAGACACAGGCTTGCTGAATGGATACAAAAACAAGACCCATATATATGCTGTCTACAAGAGACCCACTTCAGACCTAGGGACACATTCAGACTGAAAGTTAGGGGATGGAAAAACATATTCCATGCAAAAGGAAATCAAAAGAAAGCTGGAGCAGCAATACTAATATCAGATAAAATAGACTTTAAAATAAAGAATGTTACAAGAGACAAGGAAGGACACTACATAATGATCAGGGGATCAATCCAAGAAGATATAACAATTATAAATATATATGCACCCAACATAGGAGCACCTCAATACATAAGGCAAAAACTAACAGCCATAAAAAGGGAAACTGACAGTAACACATTCATAGTAGGGGACTATAACACCTCACTTTCACCAATGGACAGATCATACAAAATGAAAATAAATAAGGAAACACAAGCTTTAAATGACACAATAGACCAGATAGATTTAATTGATATTTATAGGACATTCCATCCCAAAACAGCAGATTACACTTCTCAAGTGTGCATGGAACGTTCTCCAGGATAGATCACATCTTGGGTCACAAATCAAGCCCGGTAAATTTAAGAAAATTGACATCATATCAAGCATCTTTTCTGACCACAACACTATGAGATTAGAAATGAATTACAGGGGAAAAAACGTAAAAAACACAAACACATGGTGGCTAAAAAATACGTTACTAAATAACCAAGAGATCACTGAGGAAATCAAAAAATACCTACAGACAAATGACAATGAAAACACGACGATCCAAAACCTACGGGATGCAGCAAAAGAAGTTCTAAGAGGGAATTTTATAGCTATACAAGCCTACCTCAGGAAACAAGAAAAATCTCAAATAAACAATCTAACCTTACACCTAAAGGAACTAGAGAAAGAAGAACAAACAAAACCCAAAGTTAGCAGAAGGAAAGAAATTATAAAGATCAGAGCAGAAATAAATGAAATAGAAACAAAGAAAACTATAGCAAAGATCAATAAAACTAAAAGCTGGTTCTTTGAGAAGATAAACAAAATTGATAACCCTTTAGCCACACTCATCAAGAAAAAGAGGGAGAAGACTCAAATCAATAAAATTAGAAATGAAAAAGGAGAAGTTACAACAGACACCACAGAAATACAAAGCATCCTAAGAGACTACTACAAGCAACTCTATGCCAATAAAACGGACAACCAGGAAGAAATGGACAAATTCTTAGAAAGGTATAACCTTCCAAGACTGAACCAGGAAGAAACAGAAAATATGATCAGACCAATCACAAGTAATGAAGTGGAAACTGTGATTAAAAATCTTCCAACAAACCAAAGTCCAGGACCAGATGGCTTCACAAGTGAATTCTATCAAACATTTAGAGAAGAGCTAACACCATCCTTTGCAAACTCTTCCAAAAAATTGCGGAGGAAGGAATACTCCCAAATTCATTCTATGAGACCACCATCACCCTGATACCAAAACCAGACGAAGATACTACAAAAAAAGAAAATTACAGATCAATATCACTGATGAATATAGATGCAAAAATCCTCAACAAATTACTAGCAAACAGAATCCAACAATACATTAAAAGGATCATACACCATGATCAAGTGGGATTTATCCCAGGTATGCAAGGATTCTTCAATATACGCAAATCAATTAACGTGATATACCATATAAACAAATTGAACAATAAAAACCATATGATCATCTCAGTAGATGCAGAAAAAGCTTTTGACAAAATTCAACACCCATTTATTATAAAAATTCTCCAGAAAGTGGGCTTAGAGGGAACCTACCTCAACATAATAAAGGCCATATACACCAAACCCACAGCAAACATCATTCTCAATGGTGAAAAACTGAAAGCATTTCCTCTAAGATCAGGAACAAGACAAGGATGTCCACTCTCACCACTATTATTCAACATAGTTTTGGAAGTCCTAGCCACGGCAATCAGAGAAGAAAAAGAAATAAAAGGAATCCAAATTGGAAAAGAAGAAGTAAAACTGTCACTGTTTGCAGATGACATGATACTATACATAGAAAATCCTAAAGATGCCACCAGAAAACTACTAGAGCTAATCAATGAATTTGGTAAAGTTGCAGGATACAAAATTAATGCACAGAAATCTCTTGCATTCCTATACACTAATGATGAAAAATCTGAAAGAGAAATTAAGGAAACACTCCCATTTACCATTGCAACAAAAAGAATAAAATACCTAGGAATAAACCTACCTAGGGAGACAAAAGACCTGTATGCAGAAAACTATAAGACACTGATGAAAGAAATTAAAGATGATACCAACAGATGGAGAGATATACCATGTTCTTGGATTGGAAGAATCAATATTGTGAAAATGACTACACTACCCAAGGCAATCTACAAATTCAATGCAATCCCTATCAAATTACCAATGGCAGTTTTTACAGAACTAGAACAAAAAAATCTTAAAATTTGTATGGAGACACAAAAGACCCCGAATAGCCAAAGCAGTCTTGAGGGAAAAAAACAGAGCTAGAGGAATCAGGCTCCCTGACTTCAGACTATATTACAAAGCTACAGTAATCAAGACAGTATGGTACTGGCACAAAAACAGAAATATAGATCAATGGAACAAGATAGAAAGCCCAGAGATAAACCCATGCACCTATGGCCAACTAATCTATGACAAAGGAGGCAAGGATATACAATGGAGAAAAGAGAGTCTCTTCAATAAGTGGTGCTGGGACAACTGGACAGCTACATGTAAATGAATGAAATTAGAGCCCTCCCTAACACCATACACAAAAATAAACTCAAAATGGATCAGACACCTAAATGGAAGACTGGACACTATAAAACTCAGAGGAATACATAGGAAGAACACTCTTTGACATAAATCACAGCAAGATCTTCTTTGATCCACCTCCTAGAGTAATGGAAATAAAAAGAAAAATAAACAAATGGGACCTAGTGAAACTTCAAAGCTTTTGCAAAGCAAAGGAAACTATAAACAAGGCGAAAGGACAACCCTCAGAATGGGAGAAAATATTTGCAAATGAATCAATGGACAAAGGATTAATCTCCAAAATATATAAACAGCTCATGCAGCTCAATATTTAAAAAACAAACAACCCAATCAAAAAATGGGCAGAAGGCCTAAACAGACATTTCTCCAAAAAAGACATAGATGGCCAAGAAGCACATGAAAAGCTGCTCAACATCACTAATTATTAGAGAAATGCAAATCAAAAGTACAATGAGGTATCACCTCACATCAGTTAGAATGGGCATCAACAGAAAATCTACAAACAACAAATGCTGCAGAGGGTGTGGAGAAAAGGGAATCCTCTTGCACAGTTGGTGGGAATGTAAATTGATACAGCCACTATGGAGAACAGTATGGAGGTTCCTTAAAAAACTAAAAATCGACACACGGCCCGCCGCCGCCAACTTGAACTGCTGTGAGGTGCTCAGCGTGTCTGCATGTGGCTCTGCACATGTGTCTGCACATGGCCCTTGAAGCTACAGTGTCGGCTGAAACCAGTTCACACTAGAAACTCTGGTGTGAAGGGCTGGGCGTGAGGCCTCTGCACACAGCCCCCCATGAGCAAGTGCATCTCGACCAAGCACAAAGGAAAAAGAAAAAGATACATCAGAAATACATCTGCACATGGAACAACTCCTACAGAACACCCACTGAACGCTGGCAGAAGACCTCAGACCTCCCAAAAGGCAAGAAACTCCCCACGTACCTGGGTAGGGCAAAAGAAAAAAGAGACAAAAGAATAGGGAGGGTACCTGCACCAGTGGGAGGGAGCTGTGAAGGAGGAAAGGTTTCCACACACTAGGAAGCCCCTTCGCAGGCGGAGACTGCGGGTGGCGGAGAGGGGAAGCTTCAGAGCCGCGGAGGAGAGCGCAGCAACAGGGGTGCGGAGGGCAAAGCGGAGAGATTCCCGCACAGAGGATCGGTGCCGACCGGCACTCACCAGCGCCAGAGGCTTGTCTGCTCACCCGCCGGGATGGGCGGGGGCTGGAAGCTGAGGCTCAGGCTTCGGTCGGATCATAGGGAGAGGACTGGCAACGTGAACACAGCCTGAAGGGGTTAGTGCACCACGGCTGGCCGGGAGGGAGTCCGGGGAAAAGCCTGGACCTGCCGAAGAGGCAAGAGACTTTTTCTAACCTCTTTGTTTCCTGGTGCGTGAGGAGAGGGGATTAAGAGCGCTGCTTAAAGGAGCTCCAGAGACGGGCGTGAGCCGCGGCTGTCAGGGCGGACCCCAGAGATGGGCATGAGACGCTAAGGCCGCTGTTGCCACCACCAAGAAGCCTGTGTGAGAGCACAGGTCACGCTCCACACCTCCCCTCCCGGGAGCCTGTGCAGCCCGCCACTGCCAGGGTCCCGGGATCCAGGGACAACTTCCCTGGGAGAACGCATGGTGCGCCTCAGGCCAGTGCAACGTCATGCTGGCCTCTGCCGCCGCAGGCTTGCCCCGCGCTCCGTACCCCTCCCTCCCCCCGGCCTGAGGGAGCCAGAACCCCCGAGTCAGCTGCTCCTTTAACCCCGTCCTGTCTGAGCGAAGAACAGACGTCCTTCGGCGACCTATACGCAGAGGCGGGGCCAAATCCAAAGCTGAACCCTGGAAGCTGTGCGAACAAAGAAGAGAAAGGGAAATTTCTCCCAGCAGCCTCAGGAGCAGCAGATTAAATCTCCACAGTTAACTTGATGTACCCTGCATCGGTGGAAAACCTGAATAGACAATGAATCATCCCAAATTGAGGAGGTGGACTTTGAGAGCAAGATATATTTTTTCCCCTTTTCCTCTTTTTGTGAGTGTGTATGGGTATGCTTCTGTGTGAGATTTCATCTGTATAGCTTTGCTTTCACCATCAGTCCTAGGGTTCTGTCCGTTCGGTTTTTTTTGTTTTTGTTTTTACTTAAAATATTTTTTCTTAATTATTTTTTATTTTAATAACTTTATTTTATTTTATCTTACTTTATTTTATCCTCTTTGTTTCTTTCTACTTTTTCTCCCTTTTATTCTGAGCCGTGTGGATGAAAGGCTCTTAGGGCTGCAGTCAGGAGTCAGTGCTGTGCCTCTGAGGTGGGAGAGCCAACTTCAGGACACTGGTCCACAAGAGACCTCCCAGCTCCGTGTAATCAAATGGCGAAAATCTCCCAGAGATCTCCATCTCAACACCAACACCCAGCTTCACTCAACGACCAGAAAGCTACAGTGCTGGACACCCTATGCCAAACAACTAGCAAGACAGGAACACAACCCCACCCATTAGCAGAGAGGCTGCCTAAAATCATAATAAGGCCACAGACACCCCAAAGCACACCACCAGACGTGGACCTGCCCACCAGAAAGACAAGATCCAGCCTCATCCACCAGAACACAGGCACTAGTCCCCTCCACCAAGAAGCCTACACAACCCACTGAACCAATCTTAGCCAATGGGGACAGACACCAAAAACAACAGGAACTACGAACCTGCAGTCTGCAAAAAGGAGACCCCAAACACAGTATGATAAGCAAAATGAGAAGACAGAAAAACACACAGCAGATGAAGGAGCAAGATAAAAACCCACCAGACCTAACAAATGAAGAGGAAATAGGCAGTCTACCTGAAAAAGAATTCAGAATAATGATAGTAAAGATGATCCAAAATCTTGGAAATAGAATAGACAAAATGCAAGAAACATTTAACAAGGACCTAGAAGAGCTAAAGAGGAAACAAGAAACGATGAACAACACAATAAATGAAATTAAAAATACTCTAGATGGGATCAATAGCAGAATAACTGAGGCAGAAGAACGGATAAGTGACCTGGAAGATAAAATAGTGGAAATAACTACTGCAGAGAAGAATAAAGAAAAAAGAATGAAAAGAACTGAGGACAGTCTCAGAGACCTCTGGGACAACATTAAACACACCAACATTCGAATTATAGGGGTCCCAGAAGAAGAAGAGAAAAAGAAAGGGAGTGAGAAAATATTTGAAGAGATTATAGTTGAAAACTTCCCTAATACGGGAAAGGAAATAGTTATCAAGTCCAGGAAGCACAGAGAGTCCCATACAGGATAAATCCAAGGAGAAACATGCCAAGACACATACTAATCAAACTGTCAAAAATTAAATACAAGGAAAACATATTAAAAGCAGCAAGGGAAAAACAACAAATAACACACAAGGGAATCCCCATAAGGTTAACAGCTGACCTTTCAGCAGAAACTCTGCAAGCCAGAAGGGACTGGCAGGACATATTTAAAGTGATGAAAGGGAAGAACCTCCAACCAAGATTACTGTACCCAGCAAGGATCTCATTCAGATTTGATGGAGAAATTAAAACCTTTATGGAAAAGCAAGAGTTAAGAGAATTCAGCATCACTAAACCACCTTTACAACAAATGCTAAAGGAACTTATCTAGGCAAGAAACACAAGAGAAGGAAAAGACCTACAATAACAAACGCAAAACAATTAAGAAAATGGAAATAGGAACATACATATCAATAATTACCTTAAATATAAATGGATTAAATGCTCCCACCAAAAGACACAGACTGGCTGAATGGATACAAAAACAAGACCAATATATATGCTGTCTACAAGAGACCCACTTCAGACCTAGAGACACATACAGACTGAAAGTGAGGGGATGGAAAAAGATATTCCATGCAAATGGAAATCAAAAGAAAGCTGGAGTAGCAATTCTCATATCAGACAAAATAGACTTTAAAATAAAGACTATTACAAGAGACAAAGAAGGACACTACATAATGATCAAGGGATCGATCCAAGAAGAAGATATAACAATTGTAAATATTTATGCACCCAACATAGGAGCACCTCAATACATAAGGCAAATACTAACAGCCATAAAAGGGGAAATCGACAGTAACACATTCATAGTAGGGGACTTTAACACCCCACTTTCACCAATGGACAGATCATCCAAAATGAAAATAAATAAGGAAACACAAGCTTTAAATGATACATTAAACAAGATGGACTTAATTGATATTTATAGGACATTCCATCCAAAAACAACAGAATACACATTTTTCTCAAGTGCTCATGGAATATTCTCCAGGATAGATCATATCTTGGGTCACAAATCAAGCCTTGGTAAATTTAAGAAAATTGAAATTGTATCAAGTATCTTTTCTGACCACAATGCTATGAGACTAGATATCAATTACAGGAAAAGATCTGTAAAAAATACAAACACATGGAGGCTAAACAATACACTACTTAATAACGAAGTGATCACTGAAGAAATCAAAGAGGAAATCAAAAAATACCTAGAAACAAATGACAATGGAGACACGACGACCCAAAACCTATGGGATGCAGCAAAAGCAGTTTTAAGGGGAAGTTTATAGCAATTCAACCCTACCTTAAGAAACAGGAAACGTCTCGAATAAACAACCTAACCTTGCACCTAAAGCAATTAGAGAAAGAAGAACAAAAAAACCCCAAAGTTAGCAGAAGGAAAGAAATCATAACGATCAGATCAGAAATAAAAAGAAATGAAGGAAACGATAGCAAAAATCAATAAAACTAAAAGCTGGTTCTTTGAGAAGATAAACAAAATTGATAAACCATTAGCCAGACTCATCAAGAAAAAAAGGGAGAAGACTCAAATCAACAGAATTAGAAATGAAAAACGAAAAGTAACGACTGACACTGCAGAAATACAAAGGATCATGAGAGATTACTATAAGCAAATCTATGCCAATAAAATGGAAAACCTGGAAGAAATGGAAAAATTCTTAGAAACGCACAACCTGCCAAGACCAAGTCAGGAAGAATTAGAAAATATGAACAGACCAATCACAAGCACTGAAATTGAAGCTGTGATTAAAAATCTTCCAACAAACAAAAGCCCAGGACCAGATGGCTCCACAGGCAAATTCTATCAAACATTTTGAGAAGAGCTAACACCTATCCTTCTCAAACTCTTCCAAAATATAGCAGAGGGAGGAACACTCCCAAACTCATTCTACAAGGCCATCATCACCCTGATACCAAAACCAGACAAAGATGTCACAAAGAAAGAAAACTACGGGCCAATATCACTGATGAACATAGATGCAAAAATCCTCAACAAAATACTAGCAAACAGAATCCAGCAGCACATTAAAAAGATCATACACCATGATCAAGAGGGGTTTATTCCAGGAATGCAAGGATTCTTCAATATACGCAAATCAATCAACGTGATTCACCATATTAACAAATTGAAGGAGAAAAACCATATGATCATCTCAATAGATGCAGAGAACGCTTTTGACAAAATTCAACACCCATTTATGATAAAAACACTGCAGAAAGTAGGCATAGAGGGAGCGTTCCTCAACATAATAAAGGCCATATATGACAAACCCACAGCCAACATCGTCCTCAATGGTGAAAAACTGAAAACATTTCCACTAAGATCAGGAATAAGACAAGGTTGCCCACTCTCACCACTCTTATTCAACATAGTTTCGGAAGTTTTAGCCACAGCAATCAGAGAAGAAAAAGAAATAAAAGGAATCCAAATCCAAAAAGAAGAAGTAAAGCTGTCACTGTTTGCAGATGACATGATACTATACATAGAGTATCCTAAAGATGCTACTAGAAAACTACTAGAGCTAATCAATGAATTTGGCAAAGTAGCAGGATATAAAATTAATGCACAGAAATCTCTGGCATTCCTATACACCAATGATGAAAAATTTGAAAGTGAAATTAAGAAGATACTCCCATTTACCACTGCAACAAAAAGAATAAAATATCTAGGAATAAACCTACCTAAGGAGAGAAAAGACCTGTATGCAGAAAATTATAAGACACTGATGAAAGAAATTAAAGATGATACAAATAGATGGAGAGATATACCAAGTTCTTGGATTGGAAGAATCAACATTGTGAAAATGACTCTACTACCCAAAGCAATCTACAAATTCAATGTAATCCCTATCAAATTACCACTGGCATTTTTCACAGGACTAGAACAAAAAGTTTCACAATTTGTATGGAAACACAAAAGACCCCGAATAGCCAAAGCAATCTTGAGAACGAAAAATGGAGCTGGAGGAATCAGGCTCCCTGACTTCAGACTATATTACAAAGCTACAGTAATCAAGACAGTATGGTACTGGCACAAAAACAGGAAGATAGATCAATGGAACAGGATAGAAAGCCCAGGATAGAAAGCCCAGGATAGAAAGACCACACACATATGGTCACCTTACCTTTGATAAAGGAGGCAGGAATGTACAGTGGAGAAAGCACAGCCTCTTCAATAAGTAGTGCTGGGAAAACTGGACAGGTACATGTAGAAGTATGAGATTAGAACACTGCCTAATACCATACACAAAAATAAGCTCAAAATGGATTGGAGACCTAAATATAAGGCCAGAAACCATCACACTCTTAGAGGAAAACATAGGCAGAACACTCTATGACATAAATCACAGCAAGATCCTTTTTGACCCACCTCCTAGAGAAATGGAAATAAAAACAAAAATAAATAAATGGGACCTAATGAAACTGCAAAGCTTTTGCACAGCAAAGGAAACCATAAACAAGACCAAAAGACAACCCTCAGAATGGGAGAAAATATTTGCAAATGAAGCAACTGACAAAGGATTCATCTCCAAAATTTACCAGCTCATGCAGCTCAATATCAAAAAAACAAACAACCCAATCCAAAAATGGGCAGAAGACCTAAATAGACATTTCTCCAAAGAAGATATACAGATTGCCAACAAACACATGAAAGAATGCTCAACATCATTAATCATTAGAGAAATGCAAATCAAAACTACAATGAGATATCATCTCACACCGGTCAGAATGGCCATCATCAAAAAATCTAGAAACAATAAATGCTGGAGAGGGTGTGGAGAAAAGGGGACACTCTTGCACTGCTGGTGGGAATGTGAATTGATACAGCCACTATGGAGAACAGTATGGAGGTTCCATAAAAAACTAAAAATAGAACTACCATACGACCCAGCAATCCCATTACTGGGCATATACCCTGAGAAAACCATAATTCAAAAAGAGTCATGTAGCAAAATGTTCATTGCAGTTCTATTTACAATAGCCAAGACACTGAAGCTACCTAAGTGTCCATCATCGGATGAATGGATAAAGAAGATGTGGCACACATATACAATGGAATATTACTCAGCTGTAAAAAGAAACGAAACTGAGTTATTTGTAGTGAGGTGGGTGGACCTAGAGTCTGTCATACAGAGTGAAGTAAGTCAGAAAGAGAAAAACAAATACCGTATGCTAACACATATATATGGAATCTAAGAAAAAAAAAAAAGGTCATGAAGAACCTAGGGGTAAGATGGGAATGGAGACACAGACTTACTAGAGAATGGACTTGAGGATGTGGGGAGGGGGAAGGGTAGGCTGTGACAAAGTGAGAGAATGGCGTGGACATATATACACTAGCAAACGTAGAATAGATAGCTGGTGGGAAGCAGCCGCATAGCACAGGGAGATCAGCTAGGTGCTTTGTGACCACCTTGGGGGGTGGGATGGGGAGGGTAGGAGGGAGGCAGACGCAAGAGGGAGGAGATGTGGGAACATGTATGACTGATTCACTTTTTTATAAAGCAGAATCTAACACACCATTGTGAAGCAATTATACTCCAATAAAGATGTTAAAAAAGAAAAAAATAGAAAATTAAGTTAAACAAACCCCTGATTATAGACTACAGACCATAGGAAAAACAATGAAAAGAATAACAATGAACCCCAAGTCTTTGAAATATAGCCAAACTCAGAAAAAATGTATATAATCTCAATAATGTTTACTATTAAAGAAGAAAGAGTAAAAAACAAGGAATTCAGGATCTAAAGAAATTATAAAAGAACAACAATAATAAAATAAGAGAATGTGGAAAGAGGGAATTTATTATTGTGTGGCTGGACCACACTGACTCCATTTTGTCGGCTCCATCTTAGGTCCATGGTCTTCCCCCCTGAGCATGTGCATTTCTAACAAATTCCTAGATGCTGCTGAGGCTCCTGTTTGGGGCCACACTTCGAGAACCACTGACTTCAAGGCCGGAGAGAGAGAGGACCTGAGGCTGAAGGTCAAGTGGCTGCAGCTGTGAGGAGAGTGGGCTGCAGAGACTAGGAACCACGCAGGCCCTGATGACATGATTTACCTTTCTGAGTTCTTTTCACTATCAATCCATCTACCTGCCAACTCCCTCTAAAGCCAGATAACCTCACCTACTTCAAAAGGGATTTAAGTATCATTAGTTGTAATGAGATTTTATACTAATAAGACTTTATTGCTACCTATAAAATATATACTCTGCTGGTATGCTACCATGCAGTCTGTCCTAAATGAGAGGAACCCAACTTTGCCTGACAGAATAAATGGACGCAATACATTTTGTAAAAATAAAAAAACCAAAAACTAAAAATCGAATTACCATATGATCCAGCAATCCCACTACTGGGCATATAACCAGAGAAAACCATAATTCAAAAAGACACATGCGGGGGGCTTCCCTGGTGGCGCAGTGGTTGAGAGTCCGCCTGCCGATGCAGGGGACGCGGGTTCGTGCCCCGGTCCGGGAAGATCCCACATGCCGCGGAGCGGCTGGGCCCGTGAGCCGTGGCCGCTGAGCCTGCGCGTCCGGAGCCTGTGCTCCGCAACGGGAGAGGCCACAACAGTGAGAGGCCCGCGTACCACAAAAAATAAAAAATAAAAAATAAAAGACACATGCGGGCTTCCCTGGTGGGGTAGTGGTTGAGAGTGCCCCGGTCCAGGAAGATCCCACATGCTGCGGAGCGGCTGGGCCCATGAGCCATGGCCGCTGAGCCTGAGCATCCGGAGCCTGTGCTCCGCAATGGGAGAGGCCACAACAGTGAGAGGCCCGCATACCGCAGAAAACAAACAAACAAACAAAAAGACACATGCACCCCAATGTTCATTGCAGCACTATTTACAATAGCCATGCCATGGAAGCAACCTAAATGCCCATCAACAGACAAATGGATAAAGAAGTTGTGGTACATATATACAATGGAATATTACTCAGCCATGAAAAGGAACGAAAGTGGGTCATTTGTAGAGACGTGGATGGATCTAGAGACTGTCATACAGAGTGAAGTAAGTCAGAAAGAGAAAAACAAATATTGTATACTAATGCATATATGTGTAACCTAGAAAAATGGTACAGATGAACTGGTTTACAGGGAAGAAATTGAGACACAGATGTAGAGAACAAACGTATGGACACCAAGAGGGGAAACTGGCTGCGGGGTATGGTGGTGGTGTGATGAACTGGGAGATTGGGATTGACATATATACACTAATATGTATAAAATGGATAACTAATAAGAACCTGCTGTATAAAAAAATTAAGTGAAATTCAAAAATTCAAAAAAAAAAAAAACGAATGGAAAGCCTGATTACTTCATCCAGATCAACAGGAATTAATTACATGGACTGAAGGGACTGGTAAATATGATTTATAACTTTATGACTTTGGGAAATATACTAGCTTTAATCTTAGTTTTTCAGAAAAAAACTTTTAGGCTATTACCTACAACAGGTTGATAAAGTATGCCTTTGTAAACAAAGAGAAAACATTTGTCTTCTTCTCTCTACCTGGTTGATCCTGCCAGTAGTATATGCTTGTCTCAAAGATTAAGCCATGTATGTCTAAGTATGCATGGCTGGTACAGTGAAACTGCAGATGGCTCATTATATCAGTTATGGTTCCTTTGGTCGCTCATTATTGCAACTGGATTACAACTAGTTATACCAATCATTGTATTAATTTGTTCTTTGTTTCCAAATTGTTTGTGCTTTGTACTTTGTCAATGTTACTAGCTGCATTACTTATATCCTATTTTATAAGATTGTTGTCTCTTACAGTACCCAGTGTGAAACAAGGCCTCCAACAAAACTTTTATGGCTAAACATCTTGAGGAAACAGATCACATTTATAACATAAAATAATTGTAATAATGTGATTCTAAGTATGGGAAGAAGCAACAAGGGAAAATGTCTCCTGGATCATAATTGACAGAGGATCCAGAGAATCTTTAATTATTGATAGGGCCTAATCCAACAATTAGCACCTGGAGTTGCATTTTAAGAATTTTTGCCTGATCTGGGATGAGCCTCCCAGTGCTGTGGGACAAAATTTGATCATGAAGTGTCTCCCAAATATTGGTCAAATTCCTGACCAAGAGGAGAAGATCTAAGAAATGGAATGTTTCCTGCCATATCAGCCATTAGACTGCAGCCACTCCCTATGGTGAGCCCCGAGGAAACTCAGGATATGAAAACACAGGATACAGGCCCCAGATAGCTGAGGTGCATATCAAAGGAATGATTTCAGTGAGCCCAGGCTCTTGCATCTTCCCATACATAGAAAAGCACTAAATTCCTTAACTTGAGATGTTGCCTCCTGGGCTTGAAGTCCTCAAAATTCCCGTTGAATAAAACATAACTCTCAACTTTTAGGCTGTGAATATTCTTTAAGTCTACAGGTGTAAAGTAGACACTTTCCAAAGAGGAACAAGAGAAGCAACATTTGGAACACTGGCACTGATGGCGGACATTCCCAGAAAGATCCATTTGACGAGACACAGGAGGAAGCAGTTACAACGGCCATCGCCCCTTTTTCCACAAGACTGTGGAATGGACATTGACAGTGGGGAATTGTAACAGGGAAGAGCAAATTCTGACTCCATGTTGGTTCTGTTTCCTTTACTTTAACCTTTGCTTTTCCATTGCTTTTGTTATTATTATACTCACTGTCTATAGCTGTAAGCATACAAAATGGCCTGCCACAGGGAACCCTGCCCCTCTGCCTGACTGTTAAACTAGAAGGCCTTTATTCAGCTCACAGAGAGACATTCTGACCCTGCACACCTGGGAATGGCTGCAGAAAAGAAGAAGTTAAGACATCCCCTCCCCATGTGGGCTGAGGGAGGAGATTTTGCAAGACAAATGGTCTTTTTACTTTACTTCCTCACCTCTTCCGCCTCTCTGTTCTATGAGAGAAACTGGCATCCAGACCCTGATAAGACGTTTTTGGGGTACACTAGTCTGTCATCTTTTCGGTCTGCCAGCATTCTGAATGAAGATGCTATTCCTTGCCTCAACACTTCGTCTCCCAATTTATTGGCTTGTCGTGCTGCAAGCAGAGCAAGCTTGGACTCAGTAACAATACACGAAGCAAAAACTAACAGAACTAAAAGGAGAAATAGACAAATCCACAATTATAATCAAAGACTTTAATATTCCACTCTCAGTAATTGATAGTAGTAGACAGAAAATCAACAAGGATACAGAACTGAACTCCACCACGAACCAGCTGGATCTAATCGACATTTATACAATACTTCACTCAAAAACAATATACACGTCACTCAAAAACAAAATATACATTCTTTCTTTTTGTTTTTATTCCTGTTGGGATTTTTTTTAACCATTTAAAAATACTGAAGTATAGTTAAGTTACAATGTCGTGTTAGCTTCAGGTGTACAGCAAAGTGATTCATATATATATATATATATATATATATATATATATATATATATATATACACTTTTTCAGATTCTTACAAGACACTGAATATAGTTCCCTGTGCTATACAGTAGGTCCTTGTTTTTGTTGTTGCTTTTTATTGAAGTATAGTTGATTTACAATGTGTTAATTTCTGCTGTACAGCAAAGTGATTCAGTTATCCATATATATACATTCTTTTTTTAATATTCTTTTCCATTATGGTTTATCACAGGATATTGAATACAGTTCTCTGTGCTATATAGTAGGACCTTGTTGTTTATCCATTCTATATATAATAGCTTATATCTGCTAGCCCCAAACTCCCACTCCATCCCTCCCCTAACCCCTTTTACCTTGGCAACCACAAGTCTGTTCTCTATGTCTGTGAGTCTGTCTCTGTTTCGTAGATAGGGTCATTTGTGTCATAACTTGTTTAAAATATACATCCTTTACAAAAGCACATGGGACACATTGACCAACAGACTATACTGTGCGTTATAAAATAATATCTAACTGATAAAACAATATCACAACTTTAATCAAAATTCCACCAGGAATTTTTGTAAATACAGACAAGCTGAATCTAAAATTCAAATGGAAAGCAAAGGAACTGGAATAGCCAAAACAATTTGGTAAAAGAAGAATAAAGGTGGAGGAATCATACTACCTGATTTTAAGAATTACCATAAAGTTACAATAATCAAGACACGTAGACCAGGGGGACATAATAGAGAATCTAAAAATAGGTTCACACAAATATGGCCAACTGATTTTTTAAAATACTTTTTTTTTTTTGTATTTTAAAATATTTAAAGACTCACAAAAAGTTGCAAAAAATAATACAGAGATTTAACCTATACCTTTTACACAGCTTCCCTCAAGATCCCCCATTGATAGTGTTTTACATAACCCCAAACCAGGAAACTGACAAAGTCAGTTTATTTATTTATTTATTTATGGCTGCGTTGGGTCTTCGTTGTTGTGCGTGGGCTTTCTCTAGGTGCAGTGAGCGGGGGCTACTCTTCAATGTGTTGCGTGGGCTTCTCATTGTGGTGGCTTCTCTTTGTTGCAGAGCATGGGCTCTAGGCATGTGGTCTTCAGCAGTTGTGGCACGCGGGCTCAGTAGTTGTGGCTCATGGGCTCAGTAGTTGTGGTTCGCGGGCTCTAGAGTGCAGGCTCAGTAGTTGTGGCGCATGGGCTTAGTTGCTCCGTGGCATGTGAGACCCTCCTGGCCCAGGGCTCGAACCCATCTCCCCTGCATTGGCAGGCGGATTCTTAACCACTGCGCCACCAGGGAAGTCCCAAGTCAGTTGATTTTTGACAAACATTCAAAGGCAATTCAAAGGAGAAAAGCTAGTCTTTACAAGTGGTTCAAGAACTACTAGATATCATATGTAAAATAATGAAACTTGACTTAAACTTCACACCTTATACAAATATTAACTGACATGGATTATAGATCTAACTGTAAAACTGAAGACTATCAAACTTTTAGAATAGTAGGAAAAAAAGTTTATTACCTGTGATTAGGTAATGAGTCTTAGATATGACACCAAAAGTATGATCCATGAAAGAAAAAAAATCGATAATCTAGGCTTCATCAAAACTAAAAAATTCAAATAAAATTCACAATGAGACACCCACTGGGATCTATCAAAATCAAACAAACAAACAAAAACAGAAACAGAAAATAACGTGTTGGCAAGGATGTAGACAAACGAACCTTTGCGCACTATTGGTGGGAATGTAAAATGGTACAGCTGCCATGGAAAATAGTATGGTGATTCCTCAAAAAATTAAAAATAAAATTCGCATATGATCCAGCAATTCTACTTCGGGGTATATATCCAAAAGAATTGAAAGCATGGTCTTGAAGAGATATTTGTATACCCATGTCCACAGCAACATTATTCACAATAGCCAAAATGTGGAAGCAACCTAAGCGTCCATGGGTGGATGAATGGGTAAACAGAACGTGGTATATACATACAAAGGAATACCATTGTATTTCAATGATCAGTGTGACTTTTTTAAAAAGGAAGGAGAGAATTCCCCGGCAGTCCAGTGGTTAGGACTTGGTGCTTTTACTGCTAGGCCTGGGTTCGATCCCTGGTCAGGGAACTAAGATCCCACAAGGTGCGTGGCATGGCCCCCACCCCCACCCCACCCCCCCAAAAAAAAGGAAATTCTGACACATGATGCAACATGGATAAACCTTGAAGACATCATGCTAAGTGAATAAGCCAGTCACAAAAAAGACAAATACTGTATGATTTCACTTATATGAGATATCTAGAATAGTCAAATTCATAGAGACAGAAAGTAGAATGGTAGTTGTCAGAGGCTCGAAAGAGGGGGAAATAGGGAGTTGATTTCTTGGGTAGATAATAACATTAGAGTTACTTTGGAAAATGACCTTGTTCTGAAATGATATATGTTTAAATGTTTAGAGATAAAGTGTTGTGATGGCTGCAACTTACTTTCAAATGAGAGACTGAGAGAGGCAGACTGCAAATGTACAGAGAGCAACAGATTTAAGAGACAGAGTGATGTTAGAGGAAACAGACTGAGAGAACAACTACCTAGGTTCCAGCTGCCTTTCCTTCTTTCATTTCTTTGTAAAAATGTCAAATTTACCAACTTTTGAAGGCCCTGTCACTGTCTTGGTGAGGCTGCCCTCTGCTGGAGGTAGGGGAAGCTGCAGAGTGGATCTTGGCTTCCTCCGGCAATTGATTCCCAATTTTACTGTATTTGGCATATAATTCTTTTGAGGAATCACCATATTGTTTTAGTTCGTGGTATGAGTTTAAGGCCATTCTCTAGTTTCATTTAAAAATAGCATTTAACATGTATTGAGCACCTACTAAGTCCCAAGCACTGAACTTTAGCTTTACGTGAATGTCTCATTTAATTACAATAATCTTATAGGTAGATATCAATATTATTCCTATTTTACTTTTGAGGAAACTGAGGCATAGAGAGACAAAGAAATGTTCCCAAAGACACTGGGAACAAAGTAGTATGAAGGGGAGCTGGGATTCAAACCCAGGCAGATTGCACCAGGTTTGTAACCACTAAGCTATGTAGCCTCTCACCACGCTTTCTCTATTTTTAACTTATTCATATGGATTTCTGGATTGAAGCAGTGAGCAGGGAAATCATGCAAACACTCCCATATCTCTTGGAGATTTTTAATTTCCACTATAAACTCACAAAAGGGTCCCGGAAGCCACAAGGTGTGACTCAATCAGCTCAAGTCATCCCCAAATTAGTTTTCTGGAGCAGTTATACTACTTGCAAAGATCATCCAAAAACAAAAACTTAAATTTTGCCAGGTCAGGAAGTAACTGAAATACTGGAAATTGTTTGTAATTATTGGCTATATAATTTTATTTTTTTATTGAAGTATAGTTGATTTACAATGTTGTTTCAGGTGTACAGCAAAGTGATTCAGATATATATACACACACACACACACACACATACATATATATATATATACACATACACATATATATATATACACACACACACACATATATACATATATATACACACACACACATACATACATATAAATTCTTTTTCATTATAGGTTTTTTACAAGATATTGAATATAGTTCCCTGTGCTATATAGTAGGTCCTTGTTGGTTATTTTATGTAGAGTAGTGTGTACCTGTTAATCCCAAACTCCCAATTTATCCCTCCCCCTGACCTTTCCCCTTTGGTAACCATAAGATTGCTTTCTATGTCTGAGTCTATTTCTGTTCTGTAAATAAGTTCAGTTGCATCATTAGATTCCATATCCCTCCCCCTGACCTTTCCCCTTTGGTAACCATAAGATTGCTTTCTATGTCTGAGTCTATTTCTGTTCTGTAAATAAGTTCAGTTGCATCATTTTTTTAGATTCCACATATAAGTGATATCATATGATATTTGTCTTTGTCTGATTTACTTCACCTAGAATGATAATCTGTAGGTACATCCATATTGCTGCAAATGGCATTATTTCATTCTTTTTTATGGCTAATAGTCCATTGTATATGTACACCACATCTTCTTTATCCATTCATCTGTTGATGGACACTTAGATTGCTTCCATGTCTTGGAGATTGTAAATAGTGCTGCTATGAACATTGGGGTGCATGTATCTTTTCTCATTAGAGTTCGCGTCTTTTGCAGATATACGCCCAGGAGTGGGATTGCTGGATCATACGGCAACTCTATTTTTAGTTTTTTAAGGAATCTCCATACTGTTCTCCATAGTGGCTACACCAATTTACATTCCCACCAACAGCGTAGGAGGATTCCCTTTTCTCCACACGCTCTCCAGCATTTATTGTTTGTAGACATTTTTTTTTTTTAATGTGGAGGAATGATGATTTATTGAAGGCCTACTATGGGCCGAGTGATTTATTTGTAGACTTTTTGATGATGGCCATTCTGACCATATGAGGTGATCCCTCATTGTAGTTTTGATCTACATTTCTCTAATAATTAGCAATGCTGAGCATCTTTTCATGTGCCTGTTGGTCTTCTGTATGTCTTCTTTGGAGAAATGTATACTTAAGTTTTCTGCCCATTTTTTGGTGGGGTTGTCTTTTTTTTTTGATACTGAGTTGTATGAGCTGTTTGTATATTTTGGAAATTAAGCCTTTGTTGGTCACATTGTTTGCAAATATTTTCTTCCAGTCCATATGTTGCCTGGGAAATTTGTCATTTAAAAAAATTTCCGAAGTGCTGAATGTCACAGGCAGCAATAAAATATTCAGAGGGAAAAAACCATGTGTCTCACACAAAGAAGTGACAATCCTGATAAATGATGATAAAAGAGATGTATATAGAACAGCTGCTTACAAACTGCTGTTTTCAAAAATATGTATTTTAATGACCTTTGCCAAACAATAATTTGGAGATATTTTACATGAAACTCTTCTTGACAAATAAAATTTGTCTATTATTAAAAGTTAGAATTAAACTATGTTTTTAGACAAAATTATATTTGACAATATCACATTTTTCAGATTAAAAAACAAGCTAGTGATATGCTCTGTTTGTTGCTATGGATAATTTTTGCAGAATTTCAGAAAGTGTGAATCCCTGATTGCCAAAATATATGACTGTCTCAAATTTCATTTCGCCTTATTTTAAAGAAGTCCCCACAAAACAATTCTGCCTATCCCATTCTAAATACTGTAAGTTGTGAGAAACAGTGCTTCTAAAAAAATTGGTCTGTACCGGTTATTCATCCATAGCTCTCAGTTCCACAGGAGGCTGGAGGCCTGCACACATTTCCCAGCCTTCCTTGCCAGCTGGCTTCCATTATGACAGTAACATAGGAGTCACTGACAAAAGATTTGTTTTTAAAGCCAGAGGAAGGGCAAATCCACATTTCCCCTCAGCTTCTGGTACTTCTGGCAGCTGCAGCAGCAGTGGAGGCGGTTAAGTGTGGCTCTTGGGTTCCTTCCTGCACAGGCACTGCAGTTCCAGCAGCAGCAACGGGTCAGCCAGCACCAGCACTTGCGGACTTGGCTCTGGCAGTGACAGGCAAAGGTGCAATAGTCATGGTTGACGTTTATACCTCAGTTATTGGTTTCCCAGACACAAAAACCCACTCTCAGACCATTTTCTCCCGCATGAGCCAGCATTAAAAAAATGAGTGTGAATATAACACTCCCCTCAGTGAGGGAAAATGCCCAAAGAATGGTGGAAGATTATTAGATATCAGTGACCCACAGAGCCACTGTAGAGTACTGGTGAGGGTGGGGCTTATGCAGCTCTGCCTTTCTTTATGTCACTTTATTGGGCCCCATGGCAGTATGGTGTTCTTCCTTACAGGTTCTTGATCTCAAGGCTTTGTAAACTACACTATGAATTTACCCAGACATGGATGTTCACATTCATGGCTTATGCCTTTACCTGCACTGAGGAAATAATCATTGGAGCACCCCTCGGGAGAAATGCCTGTTTGTCTCAGGATTTGGGACTGCAAATACCGCTTCTGATTTCCTATTTGGGAAGGAAAAAGAGTTCCAAGCTTGACTCTTCCTGCCAGAATTCAGAATTGCCCTCATTTTAGCAGGCAACTAGGCTTGTTTCCTAGGTATCCATTTCACTTCTGTACTTGTGTCAGGAAAATAACCACAGAGTAAGTTCAGGGGGAAATTTCCCAAAGATTTCAGGGAACATTGTATACACACAGAAAATTTGGAGTATACTGCAAAAATATGGGGAACGACTTTAGGCTTACTGAGGTCTAGGCGGTCTCCTTGACGGAACAGACTGAGGAGGCACCCGGCACCCATTCACGTGGCAAATACATTCTTTTCTGTCCACTTGGACTACTACTAGCAGTATGCCTTGCCTTGGCAGCAGCATATCACCACAACCCAGCCTAAGAGGTAAATAACTCTGCACAACCTAATCCTCAAGACCCTGACCACCCACCCCAAGGACATAATGGTGGTCCACTTCGCTGACATCATGCTGCTTTTCCTAGAGAATGGGAAGTGGCAAGAATCCTGCGTGTTTTGGTAAAACACACCTATGCTTTTTTTTTTCTGGCCATACCGTGAGGCTTGCAGGTGCTTGCGGGATCTTAGTTGCCTGACCAGGGATTGAACCCGTGCCACAGCAGTGAAAGCACCAAGTCCTAACCACTGGACCACCATGGAACTTCCCAAAACACCTATGCTTGATTGGGGACATAAATCCTGGGAATAAAGTGCTCACTCAACCAAGTTTTTGGGGGTCAGCATACCTCTTCCAACAAGTGAAACACAAATTCTACTTGTTCCCTATCCTCTCTATCCTATTGTGCACAAAGCACAGTAGGCCTCTTCAAATTTTGGTGAAAGCATTTACATTTGGGTATTGTGCTCCAAATGCATTTATTGGGTAGCCCTCAAATCTACTACTAAGTGGGGCCTTGAGCAAGAGAAGATTCTCTCTAGGAGGTACAAGCTCACGTTGTCTGTAGCAGATCCAAACCGTATTTGGAACTTGAGGTAAGAATCAGAAGAGATCCTGGTGTTTCTGAGCCAAGACTGCCCATCAGGTTAACTACTAGAGTTCTACTGGAGATTAAGCATTCTTCCACGGGACACCACATAACTCTGCAACCTGGACTGGGTATGATCTTACCTGTGCACCTAGCAGCACCTTACAATCCATTAAATGCAGGTACAGATGGCATTAGGCTTGAATTAACCCTGAAGTTACTAAACTGCCTATTTGTGCCGAAACCAGTAAGATGGCTGTGGGTGGAGAACAAAAATGTTCAAGCTTGGTTTACAGGTAGCTCTGCATGACATGCTGCCATCAGCAGTGAATGCTAAGGAATTATAGCCCCATGCAGGACACCAGTGAAGGAAAAACAGCCCAAAGACAGAGTTTCAAGAAGGTAGGACACTGTCTCCTGTACCTGAAGACAGATGGCTTGTCTGGATCCTGATAGAGGAGCAGGGACTTCCCCAAACAGGCTCAATGTCCCATGTGAAAGCTCACCAAAGGCTTCCTCTGCAGGGGACCAGATGGCCCACTCCTCACCATAACAAAGCCCAAGGCCGTGGGCATAAACCATGGCCCACAATGTGTGCCCATCCTCTCACCCTAGAAATTACGCAGAGCACCTGAAATCCAGGACTCCACTGTGCCTGGGCTCAGTGCCAGGGAAGAGAAGAGCTATTACTAGCCTGAGGGAGGCCACTGCCCTCAGGGATGCAATACCCTTATGGGGGCTGTGTCCTAGGCACTATGATAATCATGGCCCTTTGCTTGCATCTCTATTTCCTGCTTCCCTACCTGAACGTGAGGGATTGCCCATATTCCCTGAAAGGTTTTCATTTCTTGAGGGTCTCAGGTCCTATCTACAACATGGGAATTAGGGAAAGGATTCTGTTTTGTTTTTTCCTCTGGTGGTATCTAGGCAAAGTTCGGTGAATGGTGGCAAAGGGACATAAGCTCTGGCTCAGAGAAACATGTCTCTTCCTCACCCTGGATGCTCTTGGAGGGCCTGCACCTGAGTAGGGGCTGTGGATCTGTATGCTCACTTATTCAACCTTGTGAACTTTATTTTAATATTTATTTATTTAGGCTGCGCCGGGTCTTAGTTGAGGCCTGCGGGATCTTTTAGTTGTGGCATGCGGACTCGTAGCTGCGGCATGCACGCAGGATCTAGATTCCCAACCAGGGATTGAACCCGGGCCCCCTCCATTGGGAGCACGGAGTCTTACCCACTGGACCACCAGGCAAGTCCCTAAGCTTGTGAACTTTAATCACAAGTATTTCTGGTTTGCTCCAAGTGTTTGACAAGCCACACTGACCTTATAAAGGTCAATCAAGCCTCTGCCAGCACCAATCTGGTGTGTGGTCCAAGGAAGCTGCACTGCCAGGGTAAATGTGGGTCACTGAGGCCAAGGGTGGAGAGGGCCACCGGAAGAAATGGGGTCTTCTTGCCTTCTGTGTCTTGGGCACACCAGACCCTGGCCAGCAAAACTCAGGGTCAAGCAGAAGCATATCTTTGGCCAATGGCTACTTTGTGGCTGTTACTGGGTGATACCTGCTCCTTGCTGGAGCCTGAAAGCCCTAGATCAGGGGTCAACAAACTTTTTCTGTAAAAAGTCATATAGGACTTCCCTGGTGGTCCAGTGGTTAAGACTCTGCACTTCCACTGCAGGAGGCACAGGTCTGATCCCTGGTAGGGGAAGCTCTGCATGCCACATGGTGCGGACCCCGCCCAAAAAAGTCATATAATTGGGGGGAGCAGCTAAATTAGGAGTTTAGGATTAAAATATACACATTACTATATATAAAACAGATAACCAGCAAGGACCTGCTGTACAGCACAGGGAACTATATTATCTTGTAATAACCTATAATGGAAAGGAATCTAAAAAAGAATAGATGTATAACTCAATCACTCTTCCGTACACCTGAAACTAACAAAACATTGTAAACCAACTATATTTCAATTTAAAAAGGCATATAACAATATTTTAGACTTTGCAAGTCATAAGGTCTCTGTTGCACCTGCTCATCTCTGCCATTGTAGTATGAGAGCAGTTAATGAATAACTGTGGCTGTGTTCCAATACACTTTATTTACAAAAAGAAGCAATAGGCCAGATTTGGCCCAAGGACTACAATATGTCAACCACTGGACCTTGAGGATACTCAGGAGATGACCTGGCTGCCGAGGGGACTATGCTCCTCTGTGAGATGGAAACTTCTAAGGTCTGGCGCTTTGCTAAGAGTTGTACATGGGTGCAGAACAGGGCACTCTGTGTGTGGAGTTTCTGACCAAGTGATGGGTGCTGAGGCCCAAAAGTGAAAGCTGCATTGGAATAGGTAGAGCCTCCTCCTTCATAAGAAACAACTGCTTTATTCCAGATCAGGCCCAACCCCCATACCCCCATGGTCCCTGGGTGGACACTGTCCTTACTGGGCCCTCAGGAGCCCTTGTGCTGTGGTCTGACCACCAGCCCCTCTCTGGTGATGGCCCAGTTGTAGCTCTTGGGGGAGTCCAACGCTTCTTCCACCCGCGCCTCCAGGTTCTCTCGGGTGATGAAGTTTTTTGCCTCCTCCTATTGAAAGAGAGAAGGCCAACTGAATGCAAGCCCTCAGAACATGCCTGCTAGCCTTTAGCCCACTGAGGGAGGGGCTCCAGCTCTCCTGTGGGAAAGATGTCTGCAGCCCAGGTCTTCTCTGAGCACCCCGCTGACCTTCCAGTGGAAGAATATCAGGCAGCTTTGCCACATTCAGTTCTCCTAGACAATCATCCCCTGGACACTTCGGCCAAAACCCAGACACACCAGCTGTGACAATTCACTGGGTGGAATCAGTCTCTCAATAGTGCCTATAGATCTCTCAATCTCTCTCAAACTGTCCTTCTCCCTCTATTACTTTAACTCAAGCCTCATCCATTCTCGCTGGATCACTTCTAACTGATTTTTAAGTCTCACACCTGGCAACCCAGGCCAAAATGTTTAAACCCTTCGGTGACTTTCCCACCCTCACGGCAAAATATAAACTCCTTGGGGAAGGCGGGGGCCAGTCTCACAGACAGTGGCTAGCCAAGTGGCTAGCCACGTGAACACTACTGCAGTGTCAACTCTCACCTCCGTTTCTTCGCGCCTGACAGGCACTCTCCCTGCACGCTTCCTCTTCCATATCCTCACCTGCTAACCCCGTGTCAAGACTCAAGGCTACTCTCTTCCAACTCTGCATGTAGCCGCGGCCCCACCTCCCCCACCTGGCTGCGCGCAGGACTCGCGGCACCGGCGGAGTTCGCTGCCTGCAGCCCCACCCTCTGAAGACAAGGCCCACCTGCAGCTGCAGCACTTCACGCTCCTTGAGCTGCACCCAAGCCTGCGCCTCTCGGGCCTGCCGGGCCTCCTCCTCCGCCTGCCGCCGCTCCTGCTCCCGCGCCTCCTGCCGCAGCCTGGCCATCCTGGGAGGAGTGAGAGGCCGAGGTTCAGCGTGGCTGGGTGTCTCCGGGCCCGCAAAGCGTCCCCGACCTGCCTCCCGCCCCACTCACCGCAGCTCGCGCAGCCGCTTGTTCTCCGCCTGGTTCCAGGCCATCAGCTCGCGGTGCTCAGCGGCGTCCTCCAGTGCCTTGCGCTCTACCAAGACCCCGGCCCGGGCCTCGTGCACCTTCTTGCGCACCTCGGACACGAACTCCAGCCTGGACGGAGACGCGCCCAAGGTCGGCACTCTCTTCGCTCGCCCGCCCGCCCTCACACACACGCCGGACGGCACCGCCTCCCCCTCCGTCACACACACCTGAGGGCGCGCACCGTCTGGCGGTACTGCCGGTAACGCTCCGTCAGCACGAAGAATTCCGCAGGATCCACAGCGGGTGGGGTCGCCACGCGCCCGACCTTGGACTTGGCTGGCGGGTCGTGGCGGGTCTTGCGGCAGCGCGCGGGGAGCAGAAACGGGGCTGGGGGCCGGCCCATGGGCCGCAGCGCGCTCAGCGCTCGAAGCATGGCCAGACCACCTAGCGTCCGGCGCGCCGCCGGGCATCACTGGGTCCCGGAAGTGGCCGCGGGGCACCACGGGACGTGTAGTCCGCGGGCTCCGCCCCCACCCTCTGTTGCCCGCTGACATTTGCGTCCGCCCCCGCCCCCGCCCCCCGGAGCCTGGCTGTGTCCCCCCTGCGGGACTGGGTTCCGACCTGCATCCCTCTAGCCCCCACCCGGGGAAGGGTCTCAATGGAGAGAGAGGGGACAAAGGATGCAACAACTTCAGGGACCTCACACCTTTACTGGAGGGCAGCGGGGCGCGACGCTCGGGGTCGGGTCTGCGGGAGGAGGGCGCGATCATTCCCCCGGACGCTCTGGTCACCTGACCGCAGAGCTGCGGCCTTACCCGCCCCCTCCTCTCCTCCCCTCCTCTTCCCTCGCCTCCCGGCTTGGCCTAGCTGCGCAGGATTGGCCGACAGCCGGTATTGTGGCTCCCACGTCCTGCGGACGCCCCCTAGCCTCCTAGCGGACCCAGCCTGTGGTTCTCTAGCTCATTGGGCTTAACGGGCGTTGCCCACCTGATATCTAAAAACCCGAGCTCACACCGACTGAAATTAGGCGATAAGGTCTTGCCTTATAGGAATTTACGCTTTCTCCTTTAGTTATCGTGCTCCCGTGGTGCACCTTAAAATACAATTTGCAAAATAATAAACCATCTCCCTACACCTGTCTTCCGCTATTGGCCTTGGGGAGCTCTGCAATCACTGAGTCATTCCCAGTGCACGTATCAATGACCACCTGGTTATTGGGGCCGTACTGTAGAGTGTGAGGTCGCACCCCTCACCTCTTTCCACTGGCTGTGGGCCTGCCCACCTTGAGCCACACTGGCTTCCCTTGGCTGTCTAGAAGCCTAGGGGACTTCACAGCCGCCACTGTCCTATTTATGGAGGTTTGTAGTACCTCCTTCTACTCCACTAGTGACTTCTAATCTTTTACTTTAATCTAACATAGTATTTCATCATAAATTGTCTAGGATTGGGGCTTCCCTGGTGGTGCAGTGGTTAAGAATCCGCCTGCCAGTGCAGGGGACATGGGTTCGAGCCCTGGTCCGAGAAGATCCCACATGCTGAGAAGCAGCTAAGCCCGCGAGCCACAACTACTGAGCCTGCGCTCTAGAGCCCACGAGCCACAACTACTGAGCCCATGTGCCACAACTACTGAAGCCTGTGCGCCTAGAGCCCGTGCTCCGCAACGAGAAGCCACCACAATGAGAAGCCTGCGCACCGCAACGAAGAGTAGCCCCCCCCCTTGCCGCAACTAGAGAAATCCCGCACACAGCAAAAAAGACCCAAGGCAGCCAAAAATAAATAACTCAGTGATGTATCATTCCCCCTCACCCCCAGCCAGGTCTTAGCTTACTTACCAGCAGTGTCTGCACCAGGTGCTGCTTCCTGTGGAGGAGCCACCGGGCCATGGTCCTACTCTCCCAGGGCACACTGTCCTCAGGGGGAGCCAGAACATCGCTTGGGAGGTTGGGGACAATTTGGTCTGAGCTGCAGTGCCCAGAACCCTTCCTTAGAAGGGAACTGAGGCTGCAGCCTGCCCTTCCCACCTCCACCCAAGGCTTGAGGTAGATGAAAGAGCCCCAGCCAGCACCTTCTTCTCACTTAGGCTGGGGAGACCCTTCAACTCACCTGGGGGCCCAGGAGTATGTTGGGGGTCATGGAGTGAGCTGGAGGCTTGCTTTCCTTCAGGGTGCCAGCTGTGGGAGCAGTGCTGAGCCTTCGAGGGCTCAGGGTGGGTGGTCAGCAGCAGCACCAGGAGGCCTAGCCCAAAGCTGGCCATGGCAGGGCTGCTCCCATGGACAGTGGATAGCACTCAGGGAGTGCTCCCATGCATACCCCCTTCCTCTTCCTCCGGGGTCCCCTTGGACAACTGGCGTTTCAGGGGCAGCTTCAGTGTCTCCTAATGTTCTTCTCTCTTCTGCTATTGCTCCTTATACCAGGACTACAGGGGTCTGGACCCTGAGGGTTCCTGGCAACTAGCCACCTCTCAGAACCCCTGGGGCACAGAGGCTCCCTGCTTTGCCAGTTGGGGGCCTTCCCCAGTAGGGCAGGACTACCCTTTCTTCCCTCAGGGATTCCAGAAGTGAGAGAAGGTTGGAGAGGGGAACAGGGGAGTTGTTCAAGAGACAGGCAGCAGTGTGGGGGAATCTGGGGCACCCAGTGCTGGGGGATATTATTGGCAGGCCCTCAGCTCCTTTTCCCTGTGGGTTGCTCTCTTTCTTCCATGGCAGTTGGGGATGTGTGGTGGTTACAGGGGCAAGGGTTTCTACCCCTTGTCCCTCCCACGCTAGGGGCAGCAGGCACAGGAATAGTGTTGTTGGGGAGAGATGAGGGAAAGGGGGCTTTACTGGGCACGGGTCAGGGGTAGAGGGACCTGAGAGGGGGAAGAGGAGCAGTGTACCCAGAATAGAGCTCCATCCCGGAGCCCCAGCCCTGGGGAGGGCAGCCTTTTCACTCACCGAGGGAGAGCTGTGGATGAAGTGGCTCCTTTGAGGTGGTTCCTCCAGGCAGCAGTGGAACCCAGGCAGCCAGACCCAAGATTTATTGCTCAGGTAGTTCCACCCACTGCTCTGGGCCCACAGACTCCAATGACGTCTCAAAGAGGGGACGGGTGGCAGCTCGCCACCAACTCTCTTCTCTTCCCAGTGTTATGTTCAGCTGCTGGCTCTGGGGTCACCAGACAGATGCCTCCTCTTTCCACCTTCCCAGGGATCTGAAGTCACAGGACTCCTGCTTCAGCCTGGCCTATGCCCCTGAAGTCTCATCCAGCCACTTCCCTAGCTGCATTCTCAAGCTCCTGCCCTTAGGTCTAGAAAGCCCTCACAGCCCTCTCTGACACAGCAAATTATGGCCCTAAGAGAGGCAATGCCTGGGGTCTCCCTGAGTCCCACCCAGCTCAGGGCTTTCCCTGGTAGAAAAGTGGGGGCCTAAGAGTGAGGAGTCCAGCAGCCTGTTAAGAAGTCTGGGGAGAGCTATGACCACTCTTCCTGAGGGCTTGTTTGCCCACTTGTAAAATGGGTTGGGTGGGATGTCCTTAACCACACACCTGGGCACCAGGACTGGGTCACTCCAGGTGAAAGTAGGTTTGGGTGGGGCATAGCTACCCCACAGGTGGCCTCTCTCTCCTCCAAGCAGGTCCCTGACAGGGGGCCCAGTTAAGGGGGCAGTGCAGCCTTTGTGGGCCTATCCAAAGGTGGTAGGAATAATTTTGTCCCTCAAGGTTCCAACCCTTCCTCATCCTGTACTTGGCCCAGGACCATTCATGGATTTGGGCACAGCCCCTGGAACACCAGAAAAGGCTCCCGCCTTAGTCTGCATCAGCTCAGCTTTCCGCTGCCAGCCACCAGCCTCTGGGGGGCAGAGGCCAAATTATAGGGTTAGCCAATCTCCGCCTTTGGACAGCAATTTGAACAGCAAGTGCAAGGGCAGGGTCAGGCTGGGCATCGCAGTGTCTGGTCACTGGGAGAGCAGGTGTGTCAAATTCTGTGGCAGAGATGGGGGAGATGACATCATGGGCACCTCGACTTCAGCTGCCCAGGCGGATTTCCAAACTGACTTACCTGAAATGAATATTTGGACTGTATGATCAGTTAAACTGTTTTGGGAAACAGGTTTTGTCCCTTTATGTACTGGTTAACCAAGTAAATTTTAGGAAAACATTTGCTTTGTGGTTTAGTGAAAACAATTCTTTGAGTTCAGTAAACTAGCTTAGTTCTGGTTTGGGTTTACAGAATGTTTTATTCAAAGGCCCTGGTGTTTATTTTAAAAAAGGAATGGGGTGCCTTTATTTTTTCTGTAATTTGATTGTGGTTTTTCCTGAAAATTCCAAACAAGAACAAGCTTCCCAGGGGAAAGCTTCCCTTTCTTTCTGGCCACATAGTTCGCCTTTTAGGAATATTTGCTTTCCCCTTCTAGATTATAAACTCTGGAATTCATCCTTGTATCCCTCTCAGCAGGACACAGAAAGCCATTTGTTCACCACTGAGCTCTAGCTCACACTCAGCCCTGAGGCCACATGATTCCAGTCTGGGGGCTGCTGTACTCAGTTGGGAAAGCAGAGGTTTTGAGTTGAATGCTCAGGTGCTGTAGGAGCACAGAGGGGCTCACCCCCTGAGCAGGTGGTCTGGGTGAAGGATGGAGAGTTAGCTAGTCTCGGCAATAGGGCTGCAGTGGGTGCTCTAGGGTGAGAGACAAAATGGAGAAGAGCTAACACAGGAACTACAGGGGGATCTGGGGTGGGGCAGGCCTGTGGGTTTGGTGCTCAGTGGGAGTAGGGCTGGGATGGGGTGGGTGGGGGCAGAGAATGCTGGAGGCTGCACGAAAGGGCAGTGGGCTTTGGAGACTGGGCAAACCGCTGGGTGTGCGGAGCCTGAGACTGGTGCCTCTGGGCCACCCTGTGGAGTCACAGTAGGAAGTGGGGTGTGTGGACCAGGAGCTCAGGGCTGGAGGAGGGCTGAGGGTCCACACCTCACAGACTGGAGGAATGCCTGACCTCTGAGGAAGGGGGCTGTGGAGGAAAAGCTACAGAGTGAGGATAAAAGTCAGGAGGCAGTCATTACACCAAGGGGGGGGGTGCCAGTGGACAGGGAGACAGTGGATCCCTGGGGCTCAGCACTGAGGATGAAAGGGTAAGGAAGGAATATGCAAGAATGGAAGAACTTAGGCATGGGGGAAGTGCTTTTCTTTCCTTCTTTTAAATGAAAGATGAGCATATTGGGCAGGTGGGGGAGAGGATGAAGGAGCACCCAGGACAGAGACAATTTGATGAAGTGAGGTCTCTCTGCAAGTGTGGCAGGCCCCAGAAGTTTGGGTGTGCAGTGGGCACAGTCACAGCTGACTGACTGAGGAGTGGGCACTAGATGAAGCAATCTCCTCTGCCCTTCCCACACAATTGTGCCACGTGAGCTTCAATACACTTCCCTTCGAGCCTATGTCTCTTGACACCATGTGAGCTTTGAATAATACAGGAAAAGAAATAGGTGAAGAGGGAGTGATGAGCCATACCTATAAGCTGAGGGAGAGAAGGGAGCAAAGAGCTGGGGTAATTCCTGCTTGAAGATGTCTGTTTAGCAACCAGGGGATATGTTCGTTGCATGGCTTGCTGACCCAAGGCTTGCCCTCCTCCATCTGCCTGGACATGGTTACACAGAGGCACCAATAGGTAGCTTGCAAAGAGACAGGGTTTCCTTCCCAAGCATGGCAGCCCTCACCCGAAATTCTTTAGATTCTGTCTTTGCTTAATTTATCCATGCTTCTTTTAAACCTACTGACTTGTTCCTTGGTTCCTACAGAAGGACCACAGTACACCTACTGACTTACAGGACTTCACTCCTTGCAACCTTCCAGAAGGTGGTCTGTCATGGTACCCGGGCTTCGTGCATACACCCTGAATATGTGGTGCAGAACTTGGCTTCTATCTTGGAGCCACTGCGTCTTTGCTTGCCTGGAATCTGAGGCCCTCTGTAAAGCTGCTCCACTGATCTTTCCTCCTTTCGCTCATCTAAACTTCCAATATCCTGCAGGTCCAGTTCAAGTCCTACCTCCTCCAGCAAGCATGGCAGTGGTGATCTCTGTGCATTCCCCCATGGGCCAGGTGGGGGTGCCACCTCTCACTCCTGACAGCCCCGAGGTGCCCCTGGCCCCTGACTGGCCCCTGATCCTTAAGAAAGGCCCCGAGGGCTGCAAGGTTCTCTCAGCCCTGAACTGACAGTCATGGCAACCGGTTTCCTCTCCTGTTCCTGTGTTGGGCTGATCATGAAGAAAGGAGGTCATGAACAGACACACCCTTCCAGCTGTGCCCTCAACTAAAGACCACATTTCCCAGCACCCTTTGTAGCTCAGTGTGGTCTTATGACTAGGTTTTAGCCAATGGGGTATGAGTGGAAGTGAAAAGTGCAACTTTTGCTTCATGTCTTTAAAAATGAATTTGTTTGCCCATGCTCTTTTTGCTTCTCCATGGGAAAAGACAGCAACCTCAACCATGAGGATGAGAACAACATCCTAAGGGACACTGGGACCATGAGATGGAGGATACTGGGTCTCTGGACTGGGCAGACTGTTAACGTGAAAAATAAATGAACATCCACCTTACTTAAGACACTTTGTCTAACATGTTAGGCTCAAATTCGAGTTGGGATCTAAGACTCCCACCATCCTGGCCTCTGGATCTGAGGCACTTCCACATAAAAGTCCTGGAAATGAGGACAGAAATGAAATGGAAGCGGTTTAACACAATAAATGTAGATATAAACACTTGCTCTGGACAGAGCGACATGATCCAGATAGTTTTGCAGCAAAGCACCAAGGACTGGAGAGGTCAAATTGACTCAAACCCGAAAGCCAAGCCACCCCTCTCTCCTCCATGCCTCTGTACTTAGGGAAGCAGTGAGGACCCCGGCCATCTTCCCCAGGGAGCAAGGCTGGCTAGGACCACTGCACCAAAGATATGCTGGGAGTGAAAGAAGAGTCCTGATAACTACCTAAGAGCTAGAGGGGCTGTGTTTGTTGGAAAGAAGGAGCTAGGGAGACTGTGCCCTCTCTGCAGCCAGCTAAGACAGAACAGTAACGGCAGGGATGGGAGTGGCCCAGGAGAACCCCAGCCCTGGTATGACTGCCCCACCCCAGACAAAGGGAGAGACGTTTCCTCAGGGAGTCAAAGCTTTTATTACCTGATAATCCCTAGTGTGGTGCCAGAGATAACACTCTGGTCCCTCTACTCGCCATGGTGGGATGTAGGCGACGAGAAGGTGGGCAAGGGTGGAAAGGGGAGAGATTATTTACAGAGCAGGGAGGGGAGAGCGGTCTGAACTGGGGGCACTGGGACAACCAATCTCCTCAAGAGCTCTGATAACTTTGTGCTTTTTTTCTTTGTTAATGCCTAGCTACCTGGAATGAGTTTTGTGTTTCTTCTTTAGGAAAAGATGTATAAACCAAAGAACAATAGAGCCCAATTTCCAGGCAGAGGATTTCATGATATCAATCCAAACATCACACTATTTAATTCCCCAATAAAACATTGGAAAAAGGACTATCAGTGCTAACACATTTACATATAAAATCTCCACCTAATAGGTAATAGAAGCCCATGTACCAATTTCTAAAACAGTTGTAAGATATATACACAATTTTGGGTATATTAACAAAACAGAATATTACAAAATATTAAAGGCAATTCTCCTGTCCACGGGGCCTCATCGCTTCTCACTTGAAGTTGGCGTAATCTGAGAATGCATCAATATATTCCTGCACCACCTTGTAGCAGAACTCATACTGTTCCTGCAGAGTGAAAGGTGGGGGAAAAGGCCAGGGTAGTTACAGAAGAGAACAATGTACCTGCAGCTCCTGACAAACCCATTTTTAAAAAAATGGGAAATTCACAGGAAATGAATGTTTTTGGATTTCCACCTGAGCCCTGAGCTGCCTGCCAGAGTTCTGACAGCATTCCCCTCTGGGCTGAGTGCAGCTATCTTCTACAGACAGAAGCGACTAGACATGCAGATGGCACTCCTAGGCCTGCAGAGGTCAGACATGAGCTCATGTCGGTCTACATACTCAGTGGTTACTGGTCATCTAGACTGTCAGGAGACCTGTTGAAAGGGAGCCTGAGGAGAGGAGAGGAGGTACTTCTGAGTCTTCCCCACCTTGGACCCATGGAGAAGTGAAGAGGCCCATGGGGCACCTGGGCACCCTCTTCTAGCCTTCACAGAGGCCACTTGCATCTCTCACTGGTGTGGAGCTAGGCTATGCCCCCACTGCTCTCCTGCCTCCCAAAGCTCATTCTGTTTGTCTGAGGCACCTTGAGGAAGGATGAGTCTATGGTTACACAGTCTTCTGACTATCAGATGGGCCCCTCAAAAGAGCCTCCCCCCTGAGCTGGCTTTGGCAGAGGAGCTGCAGATGGTGTGGTGGCATGGATAAATACGCAGGGCAGCATACCAGTGTCTGGACCATGTGTGGCCTCTGCAGCCGCAGGCTCTTGACGGTCTGGAAGACATCCAAAATCCCCTCTGCTTTCACCCGTTCCAGGACTGTGCTTAGGGCACAGAAGGTCCCTGTCCGTCCTGCCCCCGCACTGTAACAAAGCAGATACACTTATCACACCTGCAATGACTCCCTGTGCCAAGAAGGCGAGTGACAATGACAATGAGCAGATAAAGGCTGAGGCTGGTGCTCCTGGGAAGGTCAGTCATCCAGTGGAACTGCTGGGGGTGGGCACAGGAGCTCACACAACTCTGGGGAGGCGGGTGCACCCCTGCTGCCCTTCTTGTACAGCCCATTCTGCTTGCTGAGGGGCTCACTCATTGGGCAGTGGTGAAGAACCTCACCCCTACCCCCAGCACTGAGGCTTCGCAGTCCACCTACAAACAAGCTGGGGTTGGGGTGGGGTAGGGGGGAATCCCCTGGCGGTCCAGTGGTTAGGACGCCGCACTACCAATGCCCAGGGCACGGGTTCGATCCCTGGTTGAGGAACTAAGATCCCACATGCTGCGTGGCACAGCCAACAAACAAACAAAACACACAAAAAACAAAAACAGGCCTGTGGGGCCCTGGCCTGCTGCTCATTCTTGTCCAGAGTTCTGACCCCTCTTTCCTGCCCCTCTGCACTGGTATATGGTTGCTGATTCTTTTCCATGCTGCTCATTTTCTTCCTAAATCTCAGGAATCCAGACTCTCACCTTGACACTGTCCACCTGTTCAATGTGTCATCACCAGACCCTTACTGAGTGCCTGCTGTGTGGTAGGGACTGCGGTGGGTAGCGGTGCCCCCAGACAATAAGATATGCAGTATGAGCAGGAAAAAGAGAACAGCAGCTCTTGTCAGTGTGGGAAGTGCTATTGTGAACAGGGTGGTCAGGGAATGTGAGCAGAGACCCTGAGAAGGTGAGGACAAGGCCCTTGGAAATGAGCATCTCAGGAATGACACAGGAGTGTGTCTAGGTGCTGAAGCCACTGTAGCTGCATCTGAGGGAGGGAGGGAAGTGGGCGGGGTAAGGTCAGGGCCCTCAGGGAGAAGGCCAGACCCCCGGTGCACTCCGTGCCTGGCCTGAGCAAGGAGCCCTCAGACATGTTGTACCTTGTGAGCCAGTGTTTGGATTCTGCATAAAGGAGTGATATGGTCCGACTGAAGTTTTAGAAGGAGCTCATGCTGCTGTGTTGAGAACAAACTACAGGAGGAAGGGTGGGAGCAGGGAAACCAGTGAGGCCAGTATAGTTACTGAGGAGAGGGCATGGTGGCTTGGACAGAGGGCCATGGTGGGGGGAGTGATAAACACTTGATTCTGAAATTATTTTGCAGGTAGAACAAATGTATATGTGTGAGAAAAAGAATTGTTCCAGGCTTCTTATCTGAGTTAAGTGAAATACCACTTCTTGATGTGGGGAAGGCTGTGAAACAGCAGGCTTGGAAAGAAAGATAGGGAATTCTGAAATAACCCTTTAAAACTGAAGAGGCCCAAGTGGAAATGTTGAGTAGGTAACTGGATATATAAATTTGGAGTTCAGGGGACAGGGTGAACTGGTGATAAAGATTTGGGAGTTGGTATTAAAGCCAGGAGATTGGATGAGTTCACCTAGGAGAGTGACTGTCAGTTGACAGAGGTCCAAGGACTTGGCCCTTGACCACAGATGGGGAGAAATTAGCAAAGGAGACAGAGAAGGAACAGCCAATGAGGACAAAAACCCTGGAGAGAAGCTATGCTAAAAGCATTCCACAGAGAACCAAATGACCAACTGTGTCTAATGCTGATGAAAGTCAAGGATAATGAGAATAGGAAGTGATCACTGGACTCAGCAATGTGAAGGTCACAGGCGGCCCTCACAGGGCAGCTGCAAGGGAGTATGTGGGGGGTTAACTGAAATGGGCTCAAGAAAGGCTGGGAGGAGAGGAACTGGAGAGTTAGTATGAACAAATATTTTGAGAAATTTTATAATTAAGGAAAACAGAGAAATAGAGGGTAGATGGAGGGGAACTGGAGGCAAAAGTTTTAAAAAAAATATTAAAATGGGAGAAATTATAGCACATTTTTATGAAGACAGTAGGTATCCAGAAGAAAACCTGATGATGTAGGATAGTGAAGTCAGGTCCCTGAAGAGACACAAGAGGATGGAATTGGTATCCAAGTGGAGGGTGGGTGTGGCAGACTTCAGCTTGACTCCCAAGATCCCTGCCTCCTGGTGTTCACATACTTGTGTGATTCCCCTCCCCTTGAGTGTGGGCAGGACTTGTGATGTACTTCTAATCAACAGAATGTAGCAAGGGTGATGGAGCATATACAATTACATGTATGTGATTATGTTACGTGGATCATAATGCCTGTCTCGTAAGGAAATACTCTCTCCTTTGTTGGTTTGGAAGAAGCAAGCATCCATGCTGGGGAGGTCCACCACGTGGCAAGGAACTTCAAAATACAAAATTCCACAAGGAACTGAATGCTACCAACAACCAAGCGAGCTCAGAAGTGGATCCTTCCCCAGTGAAGCCTCAGATGGGACCACAGCCCATCTGGTCAACACCTTGACTGCAGCCTTTTGAGACCCTGAAGCACAGGACTCAGCTAAGATGTGCTCAGATTCCTAACCACAAAGACTGCAAGATAAATGTGTGTTGTTTTGAGATGCTAAGTGTGTGGTAATATTATTACACAGCAATAGAGGACTAATGTAGCTGACTTCAGAGAGAGAGTTCAGACAACTCATCCACTGAACAGGAGGGATGCAGGGTCCACAGCACTAATGCAGGCAGATGGGGAGCTGTGGTGGTTAAGAGCAAGTGGAAATTCTCTGATTGCTTCTTTTTTTCCTAGGCAAATAGAAAACATGGTCATTTCTTAAATATGAGGATGGGAGAGGTACTGGAGGTTTGAGGTTTGTGAGGAGGATGAAATGATCATCCAGCACAAAGGCTGGCAGGCTTTTCTATAAAGGGCCAAATAGTAAGTATCTTAGGTTTTGCTGGGAAGAGAGACAAAGTCAAGTTACAACTGCACAACTGTGCTTCTTGTGTGCTGAGCAGCAGTGTGAGGTAGTAAAGAGTACCACGAATGGTCTCAATACTGCTGCTGGAGCAGGGCAGCAGCCACAGATAATATATAAGCATAGCCGTGTTCCAATAAAACCTTATATATGAACACAAATGTAAATTTCATGTAATTTTCATGTTATGAAATATTCTTCTTTTGATTAAAAAAATTTTTTTTTTAATGTAAACACAAGTCTTACCTTGCAGGCCCCACAAAACCATGTGGCAGGCCAGCTCTGGCACTGGGCCCTAGTTTGCCTAGCCCTGGTCTAGAACAGTGGGAGATGCAGAAGGACTGCAGGGCAGCACTAATCGCCAACCATGAAGTCATCAGAAACGTAAAATGAGGCTTGTAACATGGTGCTTTCCTTTAGCCATATTCAGCTGCATGGTGCAGGGTAGCTAGAGAATCTGGGGTTTGCCAAGAGAGGGTGACTAAGGGAGAGAGGAGCATGGGAGATTTAAAAGTGTGGGCAAGGAAGTGTTTACTTTTGTAGTTCAAGGAATCCTTTTAATTTGCCAATCCAATGGACAAAAAGCCATGTTTTACTGTTTTCATCCCCATTTCTCATATTGCTAATAAGGATTAGCATCTTTTCATGTTTACTGTACATTTGTATTAGATGGTGGACTTTGCCACTTTTTCTTCTTAAAAACATTTTTTCAAATGAGTTATTTTTGTACGGGTAATAAATTAGCATAGTTCAAATTTCAAAAAGGTCAGAAACAGTGGAAAGTCTCCTTCCTACTCTACTTCTTCATCCTTTTAGTTTCTTCCTGGGAAACAATCAATGTCATCAGGTCCTTGTGTGTCCTTCTAGAGATAATTTACGCATATACCCACATGAACATATTCTTTCCCTGTCTCCCACTGCTTTTCTCACTAAGCAATAAATCTTGAGGATTACTGAATACCAGTATATAAACAGATTTCTAATTAATTATCTGAAGCTCTGTAGTATGAGATATATCAGAGCTTACTGAACCAGTCCCCTATTAATACATGCTTAGATTATTTACCATCTTTTTTTCAATTTTTTTGGCTGCACCGCATGGCATGCCAGATCTTAGTTCCCCAACCAGGGATTGAACCCGTGCCCCCTGCAGTGGAAGCCCAGAGTCTTAACCACTGGACCGCCAAGGAAGTCCCTACCATCTTTTACTATTATAAACAGTGCTTCAATTCTTGTAATTACATACTTCATTCTGGCCATTTGAACAACATTTACTAGATACATTTCTAGAAGTTCCTTTGCTCATTTTTCTACCTTCAAAACCAATTTGTAGGAATTTTAAATATATTCTTCCTTCCCTTTTAAAAGAGATTCCCTCCCCCACAATTATAAAAGCAATACAAACTCAAGGTAAAATTTTTTCTAAAATGCAGTCTCATAAAATGTGCCCCAAACAAAATCCATCCCCCGCCCCATGGGTCCCCTTGCTATCTTCCTTCTGTCAGTGACACCAGCCATTACCCAGCCCCAAACCTAGGAGACTCCTCTTTTTCACAGTAATGTTTATAGTCTTGTTCATTTTTCTTCTGTTTTCAAAATAGTTGCCCTTTTCTCTTTTCCTGTGTTTCTTAGGGAAACAGCCCTCATTCCCATGTTGCCCAACTGGTCTTCTCCACTGTCAGTCTACCCTGCTGTTCCCCTTCTGAATTACCTCCCCTGCCCAATATCTTAACATTAGGGACTGCTGTTCCCTAGCACTTAAAGTGTGAAATTCTTATCATCTGGGCCTGTCCTGGTCATTAAACTTGATTGCCATGTGCTCGCCAACATCCCACTGTTGTCTGGCTTTCCTCACTGTCTGATACAGGCTCCCATCACACCCCTCTGCCTGCCTCCCATGCCTTTCTCTCTCTTCCCCCTGAGGGTTGGGGTGGGCATACCTGCAGTGCACGGTGATGGGGTGGTTCCCTGACTGCTGCTGCTGCTTCTGCACGGCTGCAATGATGCTGATCATGCCCTTTCCATCGCTGGGGATGCCCACTTCAGGCCAGCCATGGAAGTGGAACTGCCGGATCTGCCGGCTCTTGTTCTCCTTTGGAGGAAGGAGGATCAGAGAGGTAGGTGCAACCCTGCTTTCCCTGTGGGAGAAGCCCACCCACCAGGCATCTTACCCTGGTGTTGGTGACCAGGAGGTCTCTGACGGTATAGCTCTCACATTCCTCCTCCTTCTTCAGCTCCACTGTGATGTCTCCATAGGACACAAGTCCATCAGAGGGCCAGTACTGGGCACACTTCTCCTGGGGGACAAATGGGAGAGGTGAGGGGCTCAGAATACCATGTGTGGTAAAAGCAGGGCTGCCCTGTGAGCAGACTGCTCCTCTCAACACAGCCACTTCTTACACCGACACACTTCTTCCCCAGGGTATCAAAAACTCAGAGGGTCCTTCTACTACTTAACATCACTCCAGTTTAACTTCTGATCCTCAGCAGGACATCCATATTTAACAACTTAAGTCCACTAATCACTTAACCTTTTGCTGTTATTTATAGTCTAATTTGCAACACTGACAGGGTCTGTGAAGAACTCTGACCATTAGCTCATAGCTGCATCTAACACTCAATATCAGGGTGGAGGGAGAGGAGGAATCAGTGTCTTTGTTCCAATTCCTTTTTCTTTGCTCCTTTGAGGTGTTCCCACATTTGTAGTTACTTATGTAATTCAGACTGCTAATCCAGAAGAACTGAACCCAATTACATTCTCACCTAGCCATGGCCTTCACCAAAGCCCAGTCCACAGTATGCTTTCATTCCTTTCCTCTTTAACACTTTTTTTTTAAAAAAATGTGTAACTTCTTCTTTTCTGTTTGTTTTAATTAATTTTATTTTTGGCTGCGTTGGGTCTTCATTGCAGTGCGTGGGCTTCTCTTGTTGTGGAGCATGGGCTCTAGGTGCGAAGGCTTCAGTAGTTGTGGCACGCAGGGCTCAGTAGTTCTGGCTCACAGGCTCTAGAGAACAGGCTCAGTAGTTGTGGTGCAGGGGCTTAGTTGCTCCACGGCCTGTGGGATCTTCCCAGACCAGGGCTTGAACCTGTGTCCCCTGCATTGGCAGGCGGATTCTTAACCACTGCGCCACCAGGCAAGTCCCTCCTCTTTAACTCTTTAATCTGCAGTGGCACCTTATCGTTGCTAGCTCTTGTGTTTTTGTCCTTATTAGTGAGCACAAGATGGTTTACTGTTGTCTCTGCTTGCACCTGGCTCAGTTCCTTCTACAGCTCCTTGCGGGCAGGGGCTGCCTGTTTTCATCTTTGTTTTCCCAGCACCTTGCACACTGCCTGCATCTGGTAGGTTCTCAATAAGTATCTGGTAAATGAATGTGTTTAACATCTGCAGAACAAGCCAGGGTGTAAATACATAAACAAAATACAGTTATGCTGTCCTTTCTTTAGAGCATTTTAGGGGAGATCTTAGATACTTCACTGTTGACAATTTAAAGATACTCAACCATATGGGACTTCCCTGGTGGCGCAGTGGTTAAGAATCTGCCTGCCAATGCAGGGGACACGGGTTCGAGCCCTGGTCTGGGAAGGTCCCACGTGCCGCAAGCAACTAAGCCTGTGTGCCACAACTACTGAGCCTGTTCTCTAGAGCCTGTGAGCCACAACTACTGAAGCCCGCGCGCCTAGAGCCCACGCTCCGCAACAAGAGAAGCCACCACAACGAGAAGCCCGCACACCACAACAAAGAGTAGCCCCTGCTTGCCACAACTAGAGAGGAAGCCCATGCGCAGAAACGAAGACCTGATGCAGCCAAAAATATAAATAAATAAATAAATAAATATACTCAACCATAAATGTACTCTATGTTCATTAGAAAAGACTTGGGGAAATTAAATACAAAAATAAAAATCACTGATAGTCTCTCAGTCCAAATAAAATCAGTATTATAAGTCCCTTTTAATGACTTTTCTTGCTTTTCATGTGTGATCACTGAGCTCACAACTACTGAGCCTGCATGCCACAACTACTGAAGCCCTTGCGTCTAGAGCCCGTGCTCCGCAACAAAAGAAGCCACTGCAATGAGAAGCCCGTGCACCGCAACGAAGAGTAGCCCTCGCTCACCACAACTAGAGAAAGCCAGCACACAGCACAGAAGACCCAACGCAGCCAAAAATAAAAAGTAAATAGAATAAAGATAAATTAAAAAAAAAAAGAGTACCCTCTTTAGGGAATTCCCCAGTGGTCCAGTGGCTGGGATTCTGCACTCCTACTGCAGGGGGCATGGGTTTGATTCCTGGTCGGGAACTGAGATTCCCGCAAGCCACGCGGTATGGAGAAAAAAAATAAAATAAAAAAATCCCCTCTTCAAACTCTGGACAAGGAGTTGGTCAACAGTGAAAGCATGTCTGCTCTGGCTGCCTAAAGGGGACAACCAGCCAAAATGATTACCTGTGGTAGGACCAAGAAGTTAGATCAGTGCTGTTGTAGGGTAAATTTCAAGGTGGCACAGCTATTGTAGGGAAGCAGGTATGGTGTGCTGAGAGAAAGCAAGCCTGGTAAACTTATGGGGATAGGATTTAAGGGACTACATGAAATAAAGAGAAGCCACATAAGATGATCGCAGATGTTGGACCGATGGCAGGAAATTACCCTACTCAGCCAGGTGAAGCCTTATTTAATTTAGCCCTCTGTGTGGGCCCAACAACACAAACAGAAAAATCAGGTTGGGCTTAAATGGGACTTGACTCCCGAGGTGCCTCTCATGGCTGTGGGGAGGGATATGGCAAAAAGAGCTGTAACAGAATCCAGAGCAAGGGCCAGCAGTGGCTGTACCCACTGTCGCCCAGGGCTAAAAATGCCTTGGTATCCTGCTGAGGATGGAGACATGAGAGCACAGAGCTGGAGACTAGGCCTGTGGGGAATGCAAGGTTGTGACAAATATGGGACCCGCCCCTCAGGGAGCAGAGGCTGTGGCTCATCTTAGAATCTATGTTCCACTCTGTACGTAGAGGGCAGATGGGGATGAGGGAAAATGGAAACTAGGAGACTTAAAATAAGCAATGGAAACAGGAGAGGAAGAAGGACCCAATTCAAGTCTTGGGACTGGATATCAACAGGAAAAGGTTTCTAAATTTTGTTGTTTTTTTCTTTTTTTTTTCGGTACGCGGGCCTCTCACTGTTGTGGCCTCTCCCGTTGCAGAGCACAGGCTCTGGACGTGCAGGCTCAGCAGCCATGGCTCACGGACCTAGCCGCTCCGCGGCATGTGGGATCTTCCCGGACCGGGGCACGAACCCGCGTCCCCTGCATCGGCAGGCGGACTCTCAACCACTGCACCACCAGGGAAGCCCTAAATTTTGAATGCATGGGTAGATTTTCCCTCAAGATGAGGAAGCCCGAAGAGGATTTTAAGACAAGGAGTGATATAATTAGATTTATATTTTCAAAAGGATCACTGGCCTCCATGTAGAGAAGTGGCTAAAAGGGGATGGGAATGGAAGCAGGCAGACTGGCTGCCAGACTACTTCAGTGATGCAGGTGAGAGATGATGGTCTGCATGCGGGTGACAGGAGTTACACTGAAGAGAAGTGGATATGCTCGGCATACATCAGGACTCACTGACAGACTGGCTGTGGAGAGTGAGAAAAGGAGAGGAATAAAGGTAACTCCTAGACTTCTGATACGAGTATCTGGGTGGAAGGTGGTACAATTTACTGAGATGGGTAGGGTGGGATGAACCAGTATGAGGGAAAGGAGGAAACCAAATTTTATTTGGGCCACATGAAGTTTGAGATTCTTAACAGACATCCATGAGAAGGTATCAAGTAGCTATGTGGATACACCGGTCCACAACTGGGAAGGTGGTGGGTAACTGGGCTAGAGACATAGATGTGAGACTCCCTGACATACAGATAGTATTTAAACCCACAGAGTTGGATGAGATCCTCAAGGAATAGTGTATCAAAAGAGAACAAAAGTGGGTTAAGACCTGAGTGTTGGACACTCCAATGATTAGAGGTCATGCAGAGGAGGAGGAGGTCACAAAAGAAATAACAAAGGAGTTGCCAGGCCAGTGAGCGGGGAGGGGGTGACATCATGGAAGTCAAGGGAAGAAAGTGTCTTGAGAAGGAAGGAGTGTGTGTTGACGGTTTCACACACTGCTACAAAGGTACAAGAAAGACAAGAGAAATAACTTTTGCATTGGGCAGATGGCGGTCACCGGTGATCTTGACTGAAGCAGTCCAAGGAGTCAAGCCTAGAAGGAACAGGATGAGAGAATGTGAGGGGAGAAAGCCAACGCTTTTTAAAGGAGTTTTGCTAGGAAGGGGTATAGAGAAATGGGATGGCAAATGGAAGGAAATGTGGGGTTAGGAGATCTTTGTTTTTTAAAGATAGGAAAGTAACAATAGGCTAATAAGAGTATAGAGGAGAGAGAGGAACTATTTACGGATGGAGGTGAGAGAAGATAATGAGAGCAGCAACATTCTTGAGAAGACAGGAGAGGAAGGGACCAGGGCACAGTGGATAGTTGGACTGAGAAATGTAGGAACACTTTTCTACTGCAACCAGAGAGAAGACAAGAGAATGGATGAATGGATACAGATTCATCCAGCCCCAGGCTGGCTGCCTGCGGGTAAGAAGATGAGAGCATTCTTGTCTGCTTTCTTGGAGAAACATGAGATCAAAAGATAAGGTGTGAGTGTGATGGGATAGGCAAGAGGGAATGTTGAAGGTCTGAGGAAAGAGAAGGAAGGGAAGTAGGATTGGTAGGTGACACTAATTACCCATATTAGATTTGTGGTCACGAATTCAATGTGAGACCACTCAGCACCATTTTGCATTTTCTCCCAGTAATGTTTGATACCAGATGCAGGCATATAATTGAGTTTAATACAGTAGAGACCTTGCCATGAAAGTAAGAGACCATGAGGGAATAGTGCGTGTTAAGAAGGGAGGGATTATAATAATGACAAGTCACAAAAACTCTTAACAGAGTAAGAAGGAAGATGGGGACATTACTGGGGTGACTGAGATTGAGAAAATGGAGAAGCCAGTGTCTCTAAGGACCTGATGAAGACGAAGAATTACTGGAGTAAGAAAAGAGAAGTAGTGAGGTGAAAGGACAGGAGATGGTAAACAGAGCGGGATGCCTAATGTTGACATTCCAAAGGCAGTGCAGATATGGGGGGATGACAAGGTTGTGGTTTGACCATGGAACTGGATGGCTAAGGAGGCTGAGAAGCTGAAAGACAAGAGTAGATGGATCACCCACATACATACTTTTGCTTCCAAGAATAGAAACAGAAATAGGAATCAAAAAAGGGGCAGCAAGGGGCTTCCCTGGTGGCGTAGTGGTTGAGAGTCCGCTTGCCGATGCAGGGGACGCGGGTTCGTGCCCCGGTCCGGGAAGATCCCACATGCCGCGGAGCGGCTGGGCCCGTGGGCCGTGGCCGCTGGGCCTGTGCGTCCGGAGCCTGTGCACCGCGGCGGGAGAGGCCGCAACAGTGAGAGGCCCACGTAC
>NW_006792177.1:1998500-2007749 GCF_000442215.2 Lipotes vexillifer | reverse complement strand
GTCCCCAAAAAAAAAAAAAAAGGGGCAGCAAGCCAGGTGTTGCAGTCATCTGTGGGTGATCGGAGATGAGGAGTTGGTGTTCAAGTCTAGTAGAAGAATGCTTGGGAACTGGGGTTTAATCTAAGATTTATATCTTCAGGTTATGGACTCTAGATATTGGTATCCCTAAAGAAGCTGAAACAGAGAAGCTTTTCAGTCTTTTCTCTTGCTGTCTTTGTTTACCCTCTTTCCCCTAGATAGCACTAAGTTTCTTGCTATGGTCTGGGGCTGAAAACAGTGATGGTGATACAGAGCTTTGTGGGCAAGGGTCTAACAAGGGTCTATCATGTTTTATTGTCTCTCTGGAGAAGTAAAATGTGGCCTTGGGTTGAGGTGACACCATGCAGAAACTGCTAGAGCTGCTCTGCCCACTCTGATGATGATGGTGGATGCATCAAGCTGCGGCTGATGAGAGGAACTCAGGCCTTACCAAGCCTCTTGGTGCACCCCCCTGGTTTAAATGGTGCAGACAAATAAAACAGGGAGAAGAGAATTTTAGGTTTTAATTCCTTTGGAATTTTAACGTATACAGAATTTATATTTTTGGATCAGACTTTTTCTCGGAATTTAAATTGGGGGTAGGGAGTGGTGTCAGAAAGTATAAATGGAGACACCCTTCATTGTCTCATTTAGGCTCACTGTGTTAATATCTCTGGGAGCTACGGCTGCAAGGTTCTGATCCAGGAATAGTATTAAGAGATTTCCTACACTGAATGGGAGCTGGCCTAGGGGGCCTCTAAGGTCCCTTTATATTCTGAGTACGCTGACAATTCTCAAGGGCTTTTTTCTTTAGAAGATTTCCTTGTTATTGAATGTTAACTTAATAAGTTTCTTGTTTTTGTTATTTCTCAAATTCTATTGTTTTCTTTTGTTCAGTCAGCAAAGAAGTGACCCATCTTCCCACCAGTCTTCTAGTTAATTTCTCTGGCTTGGAAGGCACTCTCTCCTTAGAGACACTCACACAAGCTCTACATCGGAGCCTCAGTCTGGCTCTGTATCCCTCCTCTCACTAGTTCTGCCCTGCCTGTGGAGGTGGGGTGCAGAGGGTGTGCACAAAGCTAGGCTTTGGGAGACCGTATTCAGGAGAGAAATGAGAGGGTGTGAACTGTCTGGGAACCGAATGGAGGCTCAGACCAGTCCTGAGAGAAGCTGACTATTCAGATACCAAGCAGCTGGGCAATGGCTCTTTGATTAGTTTAAGTCAAAGAAAAAGTCTAAATACCCTCTTAGCACCACCCCCCCACCCCTGCTTTTTTTCATGTGTCTCTTGTCTCCTACAGCCCAGGACCTTTTTGAGCTCACCTGGCCTCTCTCCTCCAGTTCTGTTAGCATCACGATAGAGCAGGATTTCCACTCCCAGATCATTCGCCAGAAGTCCTCAATTGTGTGGAGAAGAGGGCCCTGGCTGGCGATGTAGGAGTCCTTCTGCCGGTAGCCCTATACAGTCCAGGTCAATGGCAGGAGTGAGATGGTTTGATCAGGGAGGGGCTAGTGGTGAAGACAGGCCACTGGGATGGGACGGGGGCTGCCTGGAGACAAACACATCCCAGGGAGAGCTCCCCTTTGGCCACGGACCAAACCCTGGCTGGCATGCTGGACTCTTTGTAAGAAGATGAGGGAAGGGGGGCTGGGGCTAGGATGGGGACAGCAGGACTGGGAAGGACCAGAGGTTAGTGTTTTTAGCCTTTGGTCTGTGCTGTGAACTTTTCCTTCCAAACTGGGGCCCTGACAGACCTAGTGTACAGGAAGGGTATCAGTTCTGTATCTGATGACTGACTCAAAGACCACCCTTCCAAGCATTGGGAGGGGAGCACTGCAAGGCCCAGCTGAATCTCCATGGAGTGCTGGGAGCTCCGGGGACACAGCCACCACTTACATCAATGAAGGATGCGTTCACGTAGTCTGTGTTCTCCTCACCCCTCTTAACTGGAATGATCACTCTGTTGAATTCATCTGCAAGAAGGACAGCAGCCTGTGGCTCCCCAGCATCACCTGTCCTCTTCTCCCTCTCTTTCCATCTATCCCCCCCAACCTCAGCTCTGAGGAGATATATTCCAGCTGGGCAACAACATGCCTGTTCCTAGCCCAGGAGGCGGAAAACCTTTGGGCTTCATGCTCTTTCCAGAAGCCACTGAAGAACTGGAAACAATAAGAGACAATGCCATAATTCTTGTCTCCAAGCTGATCATCATTAACTAGTACCCAAGAAGTTCAAAGGGTGAAGGGAAAGGGGGATGGGGCATTAAGGCTTTGGGTGGGGGGAGGGCTCTTACATGGAATGATCTGTAAAACCCGGTTCTTCTTCATGTTGGCTGGAAGGTTTCCGGTCCGCATCTTGTCGTTCTGGATTTTGATTGATGTTAATTTCTGAATTGGGAAGGGGAGGGGAAACATTACTGATCTCAGTAACTGGACTTGAAAAGATTATGTCTGTCACTGGACCTGCATCCAGGGCACACTGGCATACTGCTCTTTTCAGCAGAGCCCTGACCTCCATCATTTCCACATGTTCTTATCAGAACACTGTTTTCCTGTCTTTAATAAGCCAAGAGTGTTTGGGAAACACTGTTTTCCCAGTTCCTGTGATTCCCTTAGACTGAAATTTTATGATCCTGGAACAAGTAATCTACTCTTATAGGAGACAGTGTGCCCTTTCTCCCTCTCTCCCTGCTGTTCTACTCCCAGAGGCTGTCTTAGATTCTTTAGAAAAACTTATTCAAATATATATCCTCCCTTCTTATTCCAAGGTTCCTTCTTGATTTTTGCTACTCAAAGTGTAGCCCATAAACCAGCATCAGCCTCGTCTTGTTATAATATGCAGAATCTCAGGCCCCAACTCAGACCGCCTGAAACAGAACCTGCATCATAATAGGATCCCGAGGTAATTCATGTGTACATTACAGCTTCAGGAGTGCTTTAAGGCAGTTGGTCTTCCCCATCCCAATCCAGAATCTCTTGCTTCTGGGAGCACTTTTATTGATGAGAGTGTGACATGTCCCTTAGGTGAGTTGAGAACCACTGTCTAATGGCATACAGCAGGGGTCAGCAATCTACGGTTCATGAGCCAATCTGGTCTGATTGCAAATGAGGTTTTACGGAAACACTGCCATGCTCATTTGCTTACGTGGTGTTTATGGCTGCTTTTGTGCTATAACAGCAGCGCTAAGTAGTTGCATATAGAGACCATATGGCATGCAAAGCCAAAAATATTTACTTTGCAGAGAATGTTTGCTCTTGCTGTACATTATAATTACCTGGGAGGGGGAGCTGGGGGACTTAAAAAAAATACCATTGCCTGTTTTTGTTTTTCCCCCCCGCTAAACACAACCCAAGTGACTCTAACATGCAGGATGGGTTGAGAATGACTAGGGTATGAGTAAAGGGCCAGAGACCCACCTCCTTAACCACCCACATGCTTTGCAAGGGGATTCACCATTTGTTGGTAAACCACAAGGAGTCAAGCATCCTGTATTCTGTAGGTCACACAGACCCTTCATCCTGAAAGAGCTCAGCTCCAACTTACCTTAAACTCCTCCTCTAATCCATTGTTGCTGGACCCTGGGATTTTGTTGTAAATTTTCTGCAGATGTGTTTCTAGAGAGGTGACTTCCAGTTCTGTATCTCCATAGAGATAATGCTCCAGAAGGGCTTGGTATATGAAGACGTACTGCATCTGAAATGCAGATGATGCCCGAGTTCCCAGTTACACACATGGTCCTGGTGGTGCCAGAGCACTCCCTCCCACTCCCATTTCACTTCAGTCCACTTCTTCAATCCTAGCAGAGATAAAATGATTCACTCTTGTCCCAATTCAGGGAGGCAGGACTCGAAAGGCATGAGTCCCTCTGGGGGTGCTTAAACTTGGGAGGGAGGGTCCTACTCTGGTACCCTCCTGGAGAGAAGGACAACTCCAACGCCTGCTCATTCAGAGAGCACAGACTGGACAGACTGAGGGGTTGTCAAATTCTGGTGACACACAAAACCTGTACCAGCCCCCCTCCCCTCCCAGTGCTGTGACCTTTGAACTTCATGCCCTAACCACAGAGCTGATCTCACTGCTGCTCCTGGACCTGGCTAAGCTGCATCACAACTCTGTGGCAATGGCTCCCTTGGATGCCCACATACCTACTTCCCTCAGGACCTGTTCCATATCCTTAGAGTCTAGTGCAAATGACATCTGCCCCACCTTCCAGATTCCCCTAGGCACAGCCTCCTCTGTGCTCCATAGTTCTTTTATTACGTAATTTATAAGCGCCCTTCATCACACTGTATGATGATGATTTACAATAACCTGGGAGGCTGAGTAATCCATGAGGCGGGTAGATGTTTTGGTCCTGGAATGCCCCCTACCCACAAACCACTCACGTCTGTTTGCACCATCTGGCAGCGCTGTGCCCGGATCCGGCTTACAAAGCCATAAACGTCCACCTTCCGCTCTGTATGCATCATGTCCAGCATGGCATCAATGACGACAAAGGTTCCTGTACGCCCTACACCCGCACTGTAGCCAGAGAACAGGAGTATTACTGGGATGGCTAGCATGTCTTGTGGGAACACCCAGGGAGGGGGCAGCACAGGGTAGGGCTCTTTCTTCAAGGCTTTAAATTCTAATTCTGTATGGGGTAGAGCTGGGACTCTCATGGAGCCAACAACTCCACTGTACCCTGAACTCCCTACCTCTAGTTATCAGGACCAGAGAACCCTGACACTTAGAATGGTCTGAAGACTCCAAGTACACAAGGCAGCACTCAACCTAGCTTCTTGGCTTCATAGTAGTGGTCACCCCACCCCCAATCTTGGAGGATTGCCCTTCCCTCTTTCAAGTGCTTTCCACCCAGCACCTAGTTTTCTTGAGGAGTCTCTCTGGATGCTGCCCTGGCGCCCCAAGAGCTCAACCGCTCTGTGCCAGCCTCCTCAGCCAGGGCCCCTGTGCCTTCCCTGCTCTCAGCATGGGAGCAGAATGTGACATGAGTGGGGAGCCAAGGGTCAGGCCACACTGACCTGCAGTGTACCACAATGGCCCCTGCATACTGCGGGTTACAGGCCTTCACCTTCTTGAGGAACTTGAGCATACCAATCGGGGTGAAAGGCACCCCAAAGTCTGGCCAGCTGGTAAAGTGGAACTGAGTGATGAGGCGCTGTGGCTTTCTGTTGGTCACGTCGCCCACCTGTGAATTGGAGAGATCCCTGTGTGTTGGCCCTGATACCCTTGGGTAGGGCAGCACCAGGGGAAGGAGGGTGAGGCTTAGGGGCCAGGGCCAGCTGTGGCTATCACTGACAATGGGAAAGTGAGAGGATTAAACTTTCCGAGAAAGTTTTAACCATGGACAGAGAACCTTCCCAGGAACCGCACGGGGTAGGCAGGCTGTTACTATTATTCACAGCCTACAGATGTGAAATGTGAAACTCAGAAAAGTTAAATGACCTGGTCTTGGTCCCAGGATTAGTAAAAGGCAAGGTCAGAACTAAAATGCAGGTCTCCTGAGTCTTGGTAAGCCCTCTTTTCATAGCACCACAGTGCCCTCAGCTGAAGGCAACCTTTGCTCAAGCCTCCAGGGTCGCCCTGGAGGGTCAGGAGCAGGGCCCACCACATCCTTGATGTCAGGAGCCTTTGGGATAAGAAAGGAGGAGAGGTAAGTCAAGTACCAGAAGATACTGGTGCAATACCTCCTGATGCACTTGGTTCATACCTAAGATGACCAAACTCCATCTCAGTAATACTTTTTCTCCCAGCCATGAAGTCATGAAAATGTTCCCCCCTTAGCTTTGACCGAAAGAAAAAAACAAGAAAAAAAACGAAAAGAAAACCCCCCTGGGAGCCCAGAACTCTGATTTCAGAGTTCGAACATTTTGCACACTCAGCAATTCCTGACCACCCTGAGTAAGATGGGGATGACTCAGCCTGTTCTGCCCTCTTAATGGTCAGCAGATTCTAAATGAGAACCAAGAAAGGAGGTAGGAGACAGTACCTGTTGAATGCAGAACTTCCGCACTGTGTAGTCCACCAGTACGGTCACATCCTCTACTGACACACGGATATTCCCATAGGTCCAGCAGCCTTGGTCTGGCCAATACTGGGCGCACTTACACTGGAAAGAAACAGACATGCACCCCCCTGACCTCAGACCTCCCGTCCACAACAGGTGCAAAGGGCCCTGAAGAAAAGGACCACAAAAGCCCAGACTAAAATCCTCAGAAAGCCCTATGGCCTCTTCTCTCACCTCAGTAAGCTACAGACTTATATAACTGTTCCTTTTTTTTTTGCCATGCCATGCGGCTTGCAGGATCTCAGCTCCCTGACCAGAGATTGAACCCAGGCCAAAGCAGTGCCCAGAATCCTAACCCCTAGGCCACCAGGGAACTCCCTAACTGTTCTTTTTTTAAGTTCCTCAGCTTCTATCCTGTTTAGCACAATCGCTCAACTTATGCAGAGCCCCAGCCCTATACTTCTCCCTCTTTCCCACCTCTAGTCTCTCAGTTCAGGGCAAATCGGAAGCCATTTTACCTACAAAATCTGTACTTCCACAATATCCTAGGTCATGCTCTAGGGGTAAGTCTGTCTGATCCCCTGGAATGAGCAACCTGCTATGAGGGAGTCACCAGGGTGGACTGATGCAGACTGTAAACCTGCCACGAGAGGCCCAAGGCCTTCTCTGGTTGACTAGGTCTTGGACAGCTCCCAAGAGCCAGAGGTAGGGTTGGAGAAAATGAACCTAAAGCCCAGCCCTAAAGCTATCCCTCCTAAGCCAATCAATACATCCAACAGCCCAGTGTGGGTATCAGGTTGACTCTAGGGCCATCCTGGAGAGAGACTGTCCCGAATTGGGATTCCTCTCTGGGGCCTGATCCAGGACTCAGGACTGGTGTTGGCTGTGGCCCAGTGATGAAGCTGACCAGGCATGGACTTGGCAGCCACAGAAAGAAAAGAACCAGTCAGAAGGCTGCCTGAAGGATCAGTTCAGGGGCTCACATTTCCTTGTGCCCTGCAGGGTCTCAGTTCATACAGCTCCCTCTGCTATCTCAGGAGGAGGAACAAAACAAAAACAAAAACAAAAACAAAAAAACCAGGGGAGTGAGGGACTAGAGAAGCCAGGGGAGAAAAGCCCCACTGTGACTTTTCCTTGTCTAACGGCCCAAGTCTTTCTTCCAGGATGTTTTGATCTAAGGTGAGCTGTTTGGTCACCAGACACAGGGTGTGCCCTAGGTATACCTCTGAGTTCATCGGAGGCTTCCAAGCCACAGGAAAGTGTAGTAGGCACAATGGCCTGGGTTCTGTCTGGATGAATGACAGGCACAGAAGCCACAAAGGGTGGAAAGCCTAGGCTCAAACACAGAACTCCAGCAAAGCAGTCCCTCTGTTGGTCATGCCTGTATCAGGGGCCATTCTATCTAATTTCTCCACTCACCTCCTTTCTCTCCTTCAGATTCGTCACCATGACGATGGTGGCTGTGTTTTGTTCCCAGATCATCCTCCAGAAATCATTCACCGTTTCTTCTTTTGGTCCTATAGTAGCCAACAGCAAAGATGAGAACACACGCCAAGAGGAAGAAAGGTGCTGCGAAACTGGGAACATTCATTCCCGACTTTTGGAAGCCTGTGCCCACATGCCCCCAGCTAAATATATCATCCATCTACCCATCCACCTACCTACTAACTGAACATTTCCTGTGTATCCACCATGTATGTGCCAGGCACTTCACTAGGGAGTGAAGTGGGGATGTGAGGTTCTTAAAATAAAAAGAGAACACATGAACAATGTTTCCCAAGGATACTACAGTTGAGGATTAGAAATCATGACCCCTACAGAATACCTATGTTATGGGCGAGATAGTGAGCTATGTGCTTTATATCTCATTTACTCCTTCTTACCATGCTCTGAGGTGGGTGTCATTAGCCAGAGAGGTTGGGTAAATTGTTTAGGCTGAAATTTAAAAATTACCTCCCACAAGCCTTTTCCAGAAAGTCACTAGAAGGGCACAAACAAAGAAAAAGAAAAAAGTGGGATCTAACACAGGAGAGAGACTAACAGAATTCCCAGGGTGTTGGTAAAGGGAAGGCTCAGGATAATTACTCTGCCAGAGGCTAGATCAATCCAGAATGGAACTGAAGGAAGAAGGTTCTAGAAGAACCCCAAGATAAAAAATTAAACTAAAAAAATTAAACCTCATGTATCTGAGGGTACTGAGAGGAAATATATACTTTTAGCAAAGAGTTTAAGAGAAAAAAAATCAGTGCTAGGTATATAAAGAACTAAGTGAATAAGGAAAAAAGGCAATTATTAACTCTTCGGAAAGAGAGAAACCAAAAACTGTACCAAAAAAATTATATAATATTATGTGCTTTAGCTGTGAATAATATTGGCATAGTAATAAGAATGTAAATAACAAGTATTATCTTCACCACAAATTGTGATTTAACTCCACTGGGAGAATGGGGAAAAGGGACATGTCTGCCTGAGTGTGAGGTAGTTTGTAAGAGGATTAAATAAGTTATCTATAATAAGAAAAAGTCAACAGATAAAAATGGCTGCTTTAGACTAAAAAAGTGTAGACGAAAGAGGGGAGAACTTTGTTTTTATAGACCTTGTAATACCTTTTGACTTTCTTAAAATCTGTATTCCCTTTGGTAAAAAGAAAAATATTAAAAAGAAAAACAAATAATGACAGAAGTGGACACATACCGGAAAGATGTACAGAGGTGGAATTATTTCACTGCCTGGCAAGGTCAGGAAAAATCTCCTGGAGGAGATGACATTTGAGCCATATGTTAGGACAGATAAAGTAGATGGGAGTCTAGAAAGGAGGCATAGGGAGAAGAGGTACTCTAGGCAGAGGTGCAGGGGGCTAGCAGCAAGTAAGAGCATGAGACATCCAGGGACTGTAAGGAGTTCAGTGAGGTCACTGTGTAGGGTGTGCAGAAGGTAGAAGATGAAGCTAGAAAGATAGGTGAGGTACCAGGATCTAAAGGGACGGAGGCCAGGCTAAGGAAGGCTTGTTTTACAGATAATGAAAAATCATTCTAGGGGGCTTCCCTGGTGGTGCGGTGGTTGAGTGTCCGCCTGCCGATGCAGGGGACATGGGTTCGTGCCCCGGTCTGGGAAGATCCCACATGCCCGGAGCGGCTGGGCCTGTGAGCCATGGCTGCTGAGCCTGCGCGTCCGGAGCCTGTGCTCCGCAACGGGAGAGGCCGCAGCAGTGAGAGGCCCGCGT
>NW_006792177.1:1980515-1998142 GCF_000442215.2 Lipotes vexillifer | reverse complement strand
TTTTAAAAAAAAAAAATAAAAAAAAAAAAAAAAAAAAAAAAAAAAAAAAAAAAAAATCACTGAAAAAAAAAAAAAAAAAAAAAAAAAAAGAAAGGCCATTCTGGTGGAAGGAATCCAAGGAGCAAAGCTAGGGCCCAGAGGGATCAGTCAGTAGGCTGCTGCAACAGAGCTGGAAGAAGAGATGAGAGTAAGGAAGTGTGTCAGAGAAGGCAGATTTTGGAGAGAGAAACAAGAGGACTAGTCATATGTAAAGCAAGGGACAGGTAGGAGATCTGGATGATCCCAAATCTGGTTTGGTTGATTAGGTAGATTAAATTCCAGTCACCATGAATATAGATTACATTCCAGTCTCTTAAGAACAGAGGAGAAAAAGCAGCTTTGGGGCTGAGGAAGAGTCACGTTTCAGTTTCTGATGTTGAATCTAGAGTCTGTGGGGGTATTCAAGCAGAAGAGTACAAAAAAATGTGGCTCTGGAGCTCAAGAGAGGCAGCAACCAGTCAAACAGAGGTGGGTATTAGATGAGGTCTCTCAAAGAGGATACAGAGGGGGAGGAGTAAAGAAGGGGTCAAACACAGAACACTGGGGATCTTCAAGCATTATTCAAGTTCAGACAGAAGAAAAAGCCCAGGAGGCAGAAGAATGGACAGAAATGTGCCAGGAAAGACAAGAATAGAGTTTCAAGGGAAGCAGTCATCCACAGTATTGAAGAGAAACTATACTTAAGGGGCAGAAAGAAGAATAAGAGCTAGAGAAACAACATTTAGAAAAGTGAGAAAAATCAAGAGAACTGAATGGCAGGAAATAACAGGAGTGTTTCAAGGAGTGTGAAGTACTGTGGAGAAGTTCAAGAGGGAGGGAGTCTGAGAAAAGGCTAACAGGGAAATCAAAGGTGAACTTAATCTAAGAACTATTTTAGCATCAACAAGGTCCCATGACAAACAAAGAGAGGATGAGGTTATGTGTGCTTGTTGGTGCCAAAATCATCACTGAGTAGGTGGTAGCTGAGGTGGGCCTTGGAGGGTGGACCTGAACTGACAGATGGCTACAGAGGGAGGGAAAGTGGGGTCCAGTTAGGCAAGGGCCAGGTCCTGGTGGGAGACTGCAAGGGCAAGGAAGATCTAAGACCTCTGACCACCTCTGCCTCATTTTACCTCTATCCCTATTTTATCACGATCACAGTACTGTCCAACAGAACTTTCTGTGATGATGGAAATGTTTCATATCTGCACTAATATGGTAGCCTCTAGCCACATGTAGCTATTGAGCCTTAAAATGTGACTAGTGTGCGGGCTTCCCTGGTGGTGCAGTGGTTGAGAGTCCGCCTGCGGATGCAGGGGACACGGGTCTGTGCCCCAGTCCGGGAAGATCCCACATGCCGCAGAGCGGCTGGGCCCGTGAGCCAATGGCCACTGAGCCTGCGCGTCCGGAGCCTGTGCTCCGCAACGGGAGAGGCCACAACAGTGAGAGGCCCGCGTACCAAAAAAAAAAAAAATGTGACTGAAGAACTGGATTTAAAATTTTATTTTATTTTATTATTTTTTGGCCTCGCCACATGGCTTGCGGGATCTTAGTTCCACACCCAGGGATTGAGCCCGTGCCCTCAGCAGTGAAAGCACAGAGTCCTAACCACTGGACCACCAGGGAGCTCCCCCAAATTTTATTTTAAATAGCCACATGTGGTCAGTGGCTACCGTATTGAACACGATAGCCACTTACCAAAGTTCCTGTTTATTTTGCTATAAATTATCCTCTATCAACTAAAGGCTCCAAAAAGGCAGAGACCATATTCTGTTTTATTCCCCTACATATCCCCATCACCTAGGCCAGTGCCTGGCACATAATATTAATAAATGGTCAATAAGTATTTGTTGAGTGATTAAATAAATGGGCTTTGATGGACCATAATAACACCAATTACTTTTTAGTGCTGCAAACATCAAGATTTTTTTTTTGCTAGGATCCCGAAGGTGAGGACACTTGTTAGAACTTCAGGCTATGGAAACGTGTGCAGAGCATGTATAGGACCATGGCATTGGGTCCCTGCTCTGAGGGTTCTCAGACCACTTATCTGTGAATAATAGTGGAGCTCAGGCCCATGAGTGGGAGGAGGAGATGAGTCAGCCTGGACCAGTGAGGTGGCCAATCCCCTTTGGAGACTAAATCCAAATTCAAATTCTGAGCAGCCTGGTTTGAACTTAAGTTTCCCAAATGACCCCAAGACAGAGAACCTCATTAGACTGTGTTGTATGTGTGTGTATAGCCTTCTCCAGTATTTTTTATGCACATATATAAAAGAATTTCTTTCAAAGGATCCCTGAACACTAAGTCATCAAGATGAAGGCCCTTAGTTATAAACCTGCAAGGTAGATTATATTTTTTTCAGGTGGTAATAATTACAGAAAAGCTAATATATTCTGAGTAATCTATTAGCATTTGGAAGAAAAATCCCAAATCCATTCATGGTTAAGCCTAAGAGTAAAAAATTATCTTACTTTACCTTGTGCAGCAATGAATTTGTTCTTTTCTTGGTAGCCCTGGGGGTGGGGTGGGAGAGTAGAGGAGAAACAGAAAGTGAAAACCCAAAAATGGATAGGAATGAAATTCTCCAGACTCCCAACCAGTTTACAAAGCCTTCCTTGTGAAAAGGTCCAGGCAATTAACAAGGATTTCCATTCTAGAAATTTTAATGGGATTAGCTTTGGATAGCAGGAAGCAAAGATTACATGGTCTAGGCAGTCTTCTTAAAGTGAATTATTAACAAACATTAGTATAAGAACATCCAAATAACAACTCCTAGGCTAGACCCTGTTCTGATGCTCTCTTAGTTGCTGACAATCTGGGTCTGGGTGTTAATGGGTAGGAACCCTCCAAGTCAGAAACGTGAGGCTGGGCCCACACGAGGAAGGAAAATGGGTTATTTTCTTGCTGATGCTGTACCCAGGTGCAAAAGTTTTCGGGGAATAGCCCATGGGTATGGTGTAACAGCTCCCAGTGTTTGACAAGAGGGTTCTCCATTACAGGAAGTGGGAGACAAAGAAGCCAAGGAGCCTGGGGACGTCACTTAATAGATAAGGAGCCTCTGAAAAGCTGACACTGGCAGTAACTCTCTTTACTGTTTAGTCATACATCTTTTCAACCTCATTGTTTAAATATAGTGTTCACCTGAGACGTCCCAGGTAAGTGAAAAATCATTTGATTTAAGGATTGTAAATCACCTTCTGCCTCTCTCAGACAGCACTAAGATGGGCAATGAGGGAGGCAACTTCATGGATGGGATACCATACCAAGGTGATGATGTGAAATACTAGTCTGCAAGGCAGTGGCAGAATAAAGGAGAGGGCCGAGTCTGAGAAGCCCCTTCCTATTCCAGTTCAAACAAGGGCAGGGCAGGGTTGCTTCCCAGCACTGGAGAAAGCTTTAGGCCTCAATATGGACATGTTTAGAGTTAACAATAAGAAGCTTGTTAAAATTTTTATTAAGAGGAATTCTCCAAAAGTTTTTAACCATTAGAAGATGGAAACTGATAAAGCCTTAATTAAGGATGCTGCATTCTGCTTATAGCACTAAACTTGTAATTAAAACTGAGAAGCTCTTAGAATATGTTAAGCCGTATAATATCCTTGCTTCAGGAGAAGCTGCTGCCAAGTTCTCACTGGAGCATGTGGGTCATGAATAGCTTAAAAGCACTGTAGGAAGGCCCAGCCCCAAAGTGCTTCCCACTCCATCTTTACCAGGAGTGTGTTATATATCCCCCATGAAAACATGCCTACATAGTGATATGCTGACATTCCTCAACCAATAAGGAATAACTAGAATGAGGCAAAACTACTGATCTTCCTTGTGTTATGTTCAAGGGCAAGATGAAATGTGGCTCCCTGGTTCCTGAGACATCTTTGGATTCTGCAAGTCAAATGCCAAGTTGGCTCTAGGTGGCACCTACATTCCTACCAGTTTAAAAACAAAAACAAAACACTTCTAAAGACCCTCTATACCCTTAGACACCGCAAGGTGAGAGAGGAAGCTGGTCCTCCTAAGACTCCAGGAGGGAAGTCCAGTTGCCACCTGTACTGTTTATTTCATCTTCTCCTGTTACCAATGTCAGGTTCACTTTCAGACCTTTGTATTCTCCAAACCACAGAACCCATCCCCCCTGCCTACTGCCACCACTCCGTGGTGCCTGACACCACCTCTCTTCAAGATACATGTGTGATCTTGGTTCTGTGTGCAAAAAGGGCTTGGTAAATGATTGCCAGGGGGTGGGAATGGGGAGTAACTGTATATGGCCAAGAAGGTTCTTTCTGGGGTGAGTAAAAAGTTCTAAAACTAAGAGGCAATTAGCTAAAAGGTATAGCGTTTCTCTTCTGAGGTGATGAAAATGTTCTAAAATTGGTCATAGTTGCACGTATCTGTGAATATACTGAAAACCACTGAATTGTAAATTTTAAGTGGGTGAAAATTATGGTATGTGAATTGCATCAATAAAGCCACTAACAAAGTTCTAAAACAATTATAGTGATGACAGCATAACTTGGTAAACTTACTAAAAATCACTGAATTCTACATTTTAAATGTTTGAATTTCTGTTATATAAACTGTACCTCAATCATGTTGGGAGGAAAAAAGGGTTTCGTAAGTGTAACTGGCAGCTCACAAAAAATGGCCACAATTTGTTTCAGCAAAGGTTATTGCCTGCCCCTATACTCCAAGTCCTAAGGACATCTGCTCCCTCTCTCCCACTGGATCTCTCATCTGCACTCAACCCCACTGACCACCTAACACTTCTCCATGCTTTACTCTTTGCCCTCTGAGATGCTCTTCTCTCCTGGTCTCCTTCTGTCTCACTAATGAGCACCTCTTGCCCAGTGTGCCTTGGCAGAGGTTTGTGGGCTCAAGGGCCCACTCTTCTCTCTCTAATGACTTCAAAGGCCATGGCTTTGGAATCTCTCCCCTGAGCTCAGATTAATGATGCCCAACTATGCTGGATACATCCACGTGGATCACCCTATACTCTTTTTTTTTTTTTAAACAAGAAAGGTATAGGTTGTTTTTATCCCCCATAATTAAATTTCCACAGCATCTCCCCAAGCATAAGTATTACAAAAGAATGTAAAAAATCACATTTTACACATTTACACAATGTGTATAAAAAAATCACATGTCTTTAGCATTTAGCTCAAATCTCACCATCTTCAAAAAATAGATCTCTTGCAAAACTCATCAGCTAAAAGTTCTATCAAAGCACTGTGAAGATGGCCTTTGCTAGCCCATGGCAATCATTTTCCCATTTTCCCTCGCCAGTTAGGGCTGAATAGCAGAGTGAGGCTCAGATTGCGGACGTGAGGTGGGGAGGGACACAAGGGCTCATTTTCCCCAGTACAAGATGGCATCTAAAGCTTGATGGGAGAGAAGAACTGGAGAGACTTGAGGAAAGGGTCCAGGCCCTGTATGCAGTCAGGGTCAGTGCTGGAAGAGGAGGAATGCTTGCCATGCTTGTGGTGTTTCTGCTTCTTTTTATGAGCGTTCTCCATTTTCTTCTGCATCTTCTTGTCCATTACCATTCCTGGTGCTACCATGCCAGGAGCCAACGCCAGGATCAGGTGGTGGGTATGGAGGGGGGTAGGGACCTGAGGGTTGGCATCCTGGATACCCTAGTTGTGGCACAGGATGACAAGGCCCACCAGGGGGAAAAGCTGGATTCCCCTGGGGTGCTCCTGGGGGAGTGGGAAAGGGGTCTGGAGGAAAGGTCGAGTTGGCAGGTGGTGGATGAGCAGGATTGCAACCTCCAGGGTACCCGATGTTAGGGGCCTGTGGATATGGCCCTGGCTGCCCAGCACTGGGTTTCCACACGTTCGGGTGTTTCCTCCAGCCCAGAAATGGAGAAAGAAGGAAACTCCACCCTAAATACACTCTACAGAGTATCACCCTATACTCTCTCATATATTAGTCAATCACCATATCCTGCTAAATTCTACCTCCAAAGTGGTTTTTACTTTGATGCTTCTTCTCCAACCCTTCTACCCTCACCATTTGTAGCATGCTACTGTAACAGCCCTCAATCGGCCCTTCCTAAATCCATGTTGCACACGGTAACCTGAGTGATCAATATACGAATGTGGCTATATCGCTCCTTGTCTTTAACACCTTTCAATGTTATCCCATTGCCTAGAAATCAAAACTCTTAGCTGGGGACTTCCCTGGTGGCGCAGTGGTTAAGAATCTGCCTGCCAATGCAGGGGACACGGGTTCAAGCCCTGGTCTGGGAAGATTCCACATGCTGCAGAGCAACTAAACCTGTGTGCCACAACTACTGAGCCTGTGCTCTAGAGCCCACAAGCCACAGCGGCTGAGCCTGTGTGCCACAACTGCTGAAGCCTGCGCGCCTAGAGCCCGTGCTCCGCAACAAGAGAAGCCACCGCAATGAGAAGCCCACGCATCACAACAAAGAGCAGCCCCTGCTTGCCACAACTAGAGAAAGTCCACGCGCAGCAACGAAGACCCAATGCAGCCAAAAATAAATAAAAAACAAAAACAAAACCTCTAAGCTGTACTGAAAATTTGTAGATACCATAAGGTGACTCAATCAGCATCCAGTCCCACCCACTTCTAGCTTGACTTTCTTTCTAGAGGCTGAAAAACTAAAAGCTAAATTCCCTAGACTCTCTTGCAGCTCAGTTCTGCCTAAGAGCCCAGTTTCTTCCTAGCAGTCCCACATAATACTTGGGATAGAAGTGAGTAATGTGAGATGGTGACTGTGCTAGGAAGATCTGGTCTTTGGGCAAAAGCATGGCAGTGGAAGCATTGAGTTCTTCTGTAGCACCTCTGCAGGGGTTTCACTACGAGAGTCATACAGGGTAGTTGGGTACATCTACGGCTGCTCTGTTCCTGGTGACTCTCCCACAGATTCTGTAAGCCAACCACTATCTTATAATAAACCCCTTCCTGTTGAAAATAGACAGAAAGTGGACTCTTGTCATCTTCAACCAAGAACCCCAACAGACACACTTGACATTCAATGCCTTCTAAGATCGAATTCCTACCAATCCCCCAAGCCTCATCTTCCATGTCTTCCCATCTTGTATCTTATAACTAAGACTACTGTTTCAGTCTCTGACTTTGCTCATACTTCTCTTTTTGCTTTGAAGTTTCTGCCCATCTTTCTTCTCTTGAATTCAGACCTACCCTTCAATATTCAGCTCTACTGGCTCATCAGGTTGGCTGAATGTTTCTTTCTCTAAGTCCCAAAGAATCTGGGAATACCTTCTTCACACATGTTGCACACTAAAGGTTATGATCTACCTGTAGGTAGATTACACTAGGGACCATATCTTATCTCTGTAACCTTGGAGCCTACCCCCAGTGCTTACCACACAGCAGGTGATCAAAAAATGTTGACTGAATTTAATAAACCTAAATCTTCTTTAATCCCTGACTCTTACTAATGGTTAACCATAAGCTTTTTCCTGCTTTTCTATTTTCACTGAGTTCATAAGTACCTCCAATTTAACCCTCTTCATCTAAACTTTCATATTACCAATTAATAACCTCCAATAACTATCAAGCCTTTATAGGATGCCCTATTGTGAGCTCCAACTAAACATGGCCAAAGGAGAAGGCTTGTTTCCTTCTAGTGCCTTGCTTACGATGACCATGAATAGACCCATCTTACTTGCTTACCAGCATTAACATCCAATTTACTTTTGTCTGTCTTCACCTTCAATGTGGGAAGGAGCCAAACTGGTTATGGTGACAGACACTGCTGGTTACTAACTGAAAAGCTATTCCTTCCCTTTCTTTCTTGCCACCAAAACCACGCTTTTGTTCAGACATTTACCTTTCATTGGCTTGGAAGGTGATCATTCCTCAGCCCCAGAAGGGTAAATCATGATAATTCTCAGTGCCCTAGCCAGTGACTGGAGAGAGGGTGTAAGCATGTGATCCAATTCTGGCCTGCAGGCTCTGAAGGGCACTGTACCGGAGAGGCTTCTGAGAAAGGTCATGCCCCTAATAAAAAGAAAAGCATAGGGCTTCCCTGGTGGCACAGTGGTTGAGAGTCCACCTGCCGATGCAGGGGATGCGGGTTTGTGCCCCGGTCCAGGAAGATCCCAGATGCCACAGAGCGGCTGGGCCCGTGAGCCATGGCTGCTGAGCCTGCGCGTCCGGAGCCTGTGCTCCGCAATGGGAGAGGCCACAGCAGTGAGAGGCCCGCGTACCACAAAAAAAAAAAAAAAAAAAGAAAAGCATATGCAGAAATTCTCCACCACCTCTTCCTCCTCTATGTTGTTTGTTGTGTTTATAAGAAATGTTTGGAACTGCTGTAGCCATCTTCTGAGCAAGAGACAATGCCAATAGGCTGAAGATATGAGTAGAAAGATGGAAACACCTGGTTTCTTAAGGATGTCACTGAGTCACAGACTCAGCCCACCCCAGAACTGCTATACACCTGTCTTCGGATTACATGAGAAGTAAATGTTCCTGTGTAGACCACTTCCAGCTGAGTATTCTGTTACCTGCAGATGGAAACATTCTGATATTGCTATACTCTTCCATATAATGTTAAACTCAACCTGTTCCTCCCAACCCATCATAATCTTTGATCTAAATCCTGGGACTCTTAGCTGGTTACTAGCCTTTTTCCATTTTCCTTATCTACTACATCAATCATTTCTACCAGGGTTCCTTTCCTTCTAAGTATAAACATATGACCATCACTAAGAAACATATACAAGAATTTCAGCAAATCCATACTCGTGAGGGTGCCTGCACTACTCCATTTCTGAAGTCCATCTGATAGCCTATTTTTTAGCCACAGCCTCTTGTTCTTCCATCTTTCTCCTTTTCCTATCCCAAGACTGCTCTTTCAATTTCTTGAGACCTAGTCCTTGATCCCTTCCTTTCTCTACTGAACCTGAAGCCCTCGGCTGACTACTTGAAGCAACAACGGACTTCCCTAGCCCCTTTGTCTGAGTACCACACGTTTTCTGCATATCACCAATCCTAGGGTACAACTGGAGAAAATCACACAACTGAGGCCCCTATATATCAAAGATTTCCATCTTAAGTAGCTCCTCGGTGCAGCTAAACATGCTTTTTTCATGCCCTTTTCAGTATTCTTTCTTACTGACTTCAGTACTCTCATGTCACAGTCCCATCCTCCCTTTTCAGCAGATAACCTTGACTTTACTTCTTAGAAAAAACAGACGAGTTCCCTCAGCTTGATTTATTCACACCTACAAACCACCTCTATCTATTCTATATTCCTTTACCATCAGTCTCAGAGGAAAAAACATCCTTTCTTATGTTCAACGCGAATCTCTCCATCAGTATTCTTTTAAAAAAAATTGTGGTAAGGGACTTCCCTGGCGGTCCAGTGGTTAAGAATCCACCTTCCAATGCAGGGGACGTGGGTTTGATCCCTGGTTGGGGAACTAAGATCCCACATGCTGTGGGCCAACTAAGCCCGCACACCTCAACCAGAGAGCCTGCGTGCTGCAAACTACAGAGCCCATGTGCTCTGGAGCCTGCGCGCCACAACTAGAGAGAAGCCTGCGCGCCACAACTAGAGAGAAGCCTGTGTGCCACAACTAGAGAGAAGCCCTCACACCACAACGAAGATTCCCACATGCCGCAACTAAGATCCGATGCAGCCAAAAAAAAAAAAACAAAAAAAAATTGGGGTAAAATATACATAACATAAAACTGATCATTTCAGCCATTTTTAAGTGTACAGTGTACTGTGGCATTAAGTTTATTCACATTGTTGGGCAACCATCACCACCATCCATCTCCAAAACTTCTGCATCTTCCTCAGATGAAACTCTGTACCCATTAAATGATAATTCCCTTATCCTCCCTCCCTCTAGCCCCTGGCAACCACCGTTCTACCTTCTGTTTTAATGAATTTGACTACTCTAGGTACCTCATATAGGTGGAATTATACAATATTTATTGTTTTGTGACTGGCTTATTTCACTTACCATAATGTCTTCAAAATTCATCCATATTGTAGCATGTGTCAGAATTTCTTCCCCTTTTAAGGCTAAATAATATTCCATTGCATGTATATGCCACATTTTACCTATTCATTCTTCCATTGACGGAACCTGGGTTGCTACCACCTTTTGGCTATTGTGATTAATGCTGCTATGATCATGGGTGTACAAATTCCATCAGTATTCTCTTCATGCTTCAGTAGTCAGGCTTGCTCTCTCTAGCTCTCTTGCTTGCTCTCTCTCTTCCTTTCAAACTCTCTCTTTACTGGTTCCCTCCCGTCAGCCTATAAAACATACTCAAGTCTCGAACACCATCTCTATAAACATTCTCTAAATCACCCCTAAAAACCTCCTTTCAGTTTCAGCTCTTCTCTCAATTCATAGTAGACATGACTAACCAGACTTACCTGGAGTCAGATATTCTAGTCCTGTTTGGAGGACAAGGTGTGCTTTTGTTCTTAGTTATCTGAATAAGCTCAATAAAGAATTCACTGACTCTTACAGAAAAGTATACATTTAGGTTCACATTTCTGCATGGGAAAATTTTGGGAATGATGACAGGTAAACATAAGAATACATTTTAAACTGTCTGATCTTTAAAAAAATTTTTTCAGTCTTTTAAAAAAATCAGACTCCTCCGGGAAAAACTGAAATAACAAATACTCCTTCTAACATGCAGCTGAGAAGGAATCAAGGAAATAATGAGAAAAGCTCAAGTTCCTTACATTGATGAATGAAGCATTGATGTAATCAGAATCTGGAACTCCTTCAACTGGTGTCAGATGGACTCTAGAATGGTCATCTAGAAAAAAAAATTTTTTTTCAATTAAATTCAGTTTTATATTTCACTGGTCCCAATGCAACCAGGCCAGTTGTGACATCTATGACTATATGTAGAGAGACACACAAGTATAAAGTTGTCACTGCAGCACTATTTATAACAGCAAAAATTTGGACACATCTCAACCATCATTAGGGGACTAAGTTAAATAAATTAAGATATATCCATAATATGCAATAGTAAGCAGATGATAAAAAGGAAAGTGAACACTTCTGTTTCTTGACAATTACCAGTACATATATTGGTGTATATATATATATACCAATACACCAATACATTTCTCTATATTATAGTCATTTCAGGTATATAGCATTATAGTTCAACATCTGTAATAACTATAGCGATCACCACCACAAGTCTAGCTACCATCCATCACCATACAGTAGCACTCCCCCACCAATCCATTTCACCCACCTCCAACCCCCTTCCCCTCTGGTAACCAATAATCTGTTCTCTGTATCTATGAGTTTGTTTTGTTTTGTTGGTTTGTTTTGTTTTTTTAGATTCCACATGAGTGAAATCATATGGTATTTATCTTTCTCCATCTGACTTATTTTCCAATATATATTGGGAAAAAAAGAAAAAAGTCAGAGCAATGTATACAGCATACCAGTTATACTAAAAATATATAATATATATACATGCATTTATACACAAATAAGACATAAGTATCTGTAAATGTCTAGTACAGTGGTCTTTAATATATTATGCACCCAAAATTACACTAGGAATTATTTAAAGGATGAGTTTTTTAAAAAAGCAATTATAAAAGATAAAGCAGGGCTTCCCTGGTGGCGCAGTGGTTGAGAGTCTGCCTGCCAATGCAGCGGACACGGGTTCGTGCCCCGGTCCAGGAAGATCCCACATGCCGCGGAGCGGCTGGGCCCGTGGGCCATGGCCGCTGGGCCTGTGTGTCCGGAACCTGTGCTCCGCAACGGGAGAGGCCACAACAGTGACAGGCCCGCGTACCGCAAAAAAAAAAAAACAACAAAAAAAGCAAAGTTCAAACATTTTGCTCTCACATCCCACTAGATTATGCATATTCCATTCTGGAGACCACTAGCCTAGAAAAATGTCTGTTAAGTTATAGATAAACTGATTAGCAATGGCTAACTCTGGGAAGGAGTTACGAAGAGAACTCTGAATTGTAATTTCTTTGCAATGAGCAATAAAAAACCCCCACAACAACCATGCACTTGCTGTCTGGTCTTAGTGAAACTGCTCTCCTTAACTTCCTAGAAACTTTAGGTCTGCCACAAAAAGCCTGGTCAAGCACCCCTACTGACTTTATGAGCACCTGGGGTTGCCTGGGGAGCCATAAAGGCTCTTTCAGTCCAAAGGCTTGACTCTATTTTTATTACCAGCCTTCCTATGATCAATCACAAGATTCTTTCCATCCTCAGAAAATCTGGCTACAGATGCAGTTTCAGGTTACATCCCAAGAAACCCTACAAACACTCACAAGGCAAGATGTTTACGTATCGATTTTTTTCCTTGTTCTCCTCCTTGGAGGCAGCTTCACAGGTGGCCTGGATAGGACAAGCAGGGAGAGCCTGAAAGGTTAAGAGAAATTACAGAAGTTATTAAAAGGGATGAACACCAAACACGTAAACTGCTGCACCATACTCTGACCTGGCAGCAAGTTCTACCTTTTCTTGGGGGGGAAAAGATGTGCCCAGGTGAATACTTGCACCTAATACAGAGAGTGCACCTCTCTTCTAAATAGCTTCTAAGCTCCTCTGAGTTTGAATGCCCAGAGGGCAGAATGCCCTTCCTGTTACTATAAGCACAGCATGCTCTTTATATGATTACTATGTGGTTAGGAGCATGTTACAATGCTGGGTCAAAATGGACCACCCCAGTATATAGGACTGGGGACATAACTGAAAGGATGGGCCATTTATCCCCATGCTGACCACCATGCAAAGCTGGAGATGTATCTCAGAGTAAACCACACAGGAGGGGTCTGGATGGTCAGTTGAGTTAGGAGCCTGACAAGGGGGTATGGCAGCCCAGCCTCTAGCATCATGTGGTAAGGAAGCAAGGACAGGTGAGTGGGTGAGAGGGCATTCACATGGATGCAGCAGTTAGGAAGCAGAGGACTTGGATAAGGTAACACTGAATCTGCAGCAGTTTTGGAGCAAATGTACATCAGCTAGCACTGGGAGGTATGTGGGTAAGTATAAATGGTTTGACATGAGATAGTCTGGATTGTATGAACGTGAGCAAATTGGCCAAAGTTTCCCATAAAATTGGGACAATAATATCTGCTACATAAGGAGTAAATAAGATAATCTCATGTTTGGCATAGAATAAGCATTCAATAAATTCATTTTATAGGAGTAGGAAGGTAAACTTTATTATTTGAACTGTTTTCTTCTGTGTTCTGTATATTCAAAACTAAGAAAGCAAAAAGAGAAATAGTTTAAAATTACAACCTAGACAACCTTCCTGATAAGTGATTTGGAAATATGTCTTAAAGCTTTAAAAATATTCATACCCTTTGACCTAGCAAATCTGGATTCTAGCCTAAATAAATAAAAATCTCTATGTTCAAATTATTTACTTCATCATTATTGAGAATGACCCCAAACTGAAAACAACCTTAGTATTCAGCAGTAGGAGAACAGTTAAGTAAATTATGGTTCATGTATTACTTTTCATTCATTCTTTCAACAAACATATAATGTGTACCTATTAGGTACCGAGTTAGGTAAAGAGCAAACAGTGGTGAATCAAATCATATACACAGTTCTTGCTCTCATGAACAATGCAAACTTGTGGGTGAAAGACAGATATTAAATAAATAAAACAAGTAAATATAAAATTACATACCATGATAAATGCAATGAGAGAACAGGTTATTAGAGAAAGTATCAGAAAACCCAAGGAATACCCCAATACAGATTAAGGGTAGGTCTCTATGAGGAAGGATGAATATGGAAAAGAGTATTCCAGGCAAAGAACAGCATGTATGATGACCTAGAGGCAGGAGAAGGTTTGGTTTGTGTGAGGAAATAAAGTGTCAGTGAGGGTGTTATGTATAAAATGTTGCTGGTGGAGATGGCAAGACAAAGTGTGAGGAGATGAGTTTTTTGACAAGGTTGATCACATATTACTACATAGGTCCTTGAATAGGAAGTCTGAATTTTACTTTAAGTGCACGAGGAAACCATTCAAGGTTTTTATAAACTGCAATCCACTTTACCTGTTAAAGAATCACTCTGGCTGCTACATGGAAAATGGGCTGGGAGGAAGGCAAGTACAGAATGTGGAAAGATGATGGTACAAGGAAATAGATGCCTTTGAGATATATTATGAAGTCAGAATGACTAGATTTAGAGATGGAATGAACAAAAGTTGGGGAGAGAAAGAGACAGGAATGAAGGATGACTCTCAGGTTTCTAGCTTGGATAAAAATAATAAAAAAGATTAAGTAAAGGAAATGCCAGCCTAAAAGGAACCAATTTTGCCAGAAAGAAACAAGAGTTTTAAGAAGGAGCAAATATACTTCCTAGGAACCAGCAAGATAGTGGTAGGAGAAATTAAAGTGAAAGACCCCAAGATAACCGGAGTCAAGGTCTCATAGTCCATCTACCTTCACTTATTCAAGAGATTTTCTTTTCAGAGTTAAAACCCTGGAGGTTCTGCCTGTTATTTTACTGAGAAAGCCAATTTCTTTAGACCCACTGCTGTCAATACATAAAGGGGAAAAAGGAGTTTCCTGGACCGGAAGATTGGAATTTCCAAGTTCACCCACAGTTTGCCTTCTCTTCACCCAGACAGGCTAGATTTCCACCTTGATGCAGGGCAGGATGAGACACAAGTTTTTAAAAGCCCTCAAGACAAACCCTGAGGCATTACTTTTCCTGTACATCCCTTGTCTAAAATGATGTAGAACAGATGTAGTGACAACAAGATTCTTGAAAATAGTCCTCAGGGTCAGTAATGACAATGACCACATCTCAAAGTCCTGTCAGCACCCCTAGCTCTCCCAGTCATGATGAAGAAAAATTAGGTCTCCAGGTAGGCTGAGGCTCCTAAAAGGAAAGTTAGGAAGAAACAGGAGTCACTGTTTGACAAGAGAAAATAAAAGATTTGCTTTAGAGAACACTGTACTAGATGCAAAATATCAGATTAAAGAGCTTAGGTCAAGGATGAAAACAAGGGGAATCCTACTTTTAGCTTCTACTCTGAAAAACCCAGCCTGGAGAGCTGGGCAGAAGCAGCTGAACCAGAAGGCTCTAAGATGTTAAATTCTCCACAAACAGTAGGTGGCATCAAAGACCACTTCATCCCTTGCTTAGGCCTTTACTGGAAGCAAGGCTGTCATTTTTTAAAAAATGTCAGTTAAAATAATTTTTTTCCCAATTTTTACAATTATTTTTTTAAAAAGTATATCCACCACCCAATTTAACTTATAAGTTCTCTTTGGGCCCTTCCTCATCATGTCCTCTTCCTTCTCCTCTCACAAGTAAACTTGGAATTTTGTATTTATTATCCCCTTACTTTATTTGTATCCATATAATCTGTGTCCTTAAAAATATATTTTTTTATTGTTCAGTCTATTATTTGATAAAAACGCAATGATAAATGGTGACTTGCTTTTTTTGCCCAACATTACGTTCTGAAGATTCCACTCAGGTTGTTCCATGTAGCCAAAGTTCATTCATTTTAACTACTTTGCAGTCCTCCATTTTTAGACCATACCAACATTTATTTATCCATTCTACTACTGGTGAATATTTGGGTTGTTTACAGTTAACCGTCCTGCTTTGAGCACTAACTGTATGTGTTTCCTCATGCACATTTGCAAGAGTTTCAGGTATGACTATCTTTAACCTTACCAGATGAGGCCAAATTGTTTTTCATAGTAGCTGTACCAATTTACACTCCCACCAGCAATGTAAAGTATTTCCAGTTATTCCGTATCCTTGTCAACATTTGCTACGGTCAGACTTTAAATGTATCAAATGTAGGTTTAATTTATATTTCTCTGATTATTAATGAGGTTCACCATCATTTCACAGTTTACTGGTCAACAGGGTTTCCTCTTCTGTGAAGAACCTAGTTGAGTGTTTCCCCATCTTTCTACTGGATTATTTATCTTCTTACTACTTTGTAGTTCTTTATGTGTTCTGGAAACTCATTCTTTATCAGTTATAAGTGTTACAAGTATTTTTTACCAAGTTTGTGGCCTGCCCTTTCATTTTCTTTATAGTATTTATTTATGAACAGAAGTTTTGCATTTTAATGTAGTCAAGTTGATCAATCTTTCCCTTTATAAACATTTTAAGTCTTAAGAACACCTTCTTATGTGAGATCATAGTATATTTTCCTACATTATTGTCTCTACATTTTTTCCTTTAAATTTCAGTGTTAACACACACAACTGGGACTGATTTTTGGTATGAGACAGGAATTCAATTTCATTTATTCCCATGGGGTTACCCAATTGTCTGAGATCTATTTATTGTAAAGACCATCCTCTACCCCAGCAAAACTACAACAGCATTTGTCGCAAATAGGTTTCCCTTTGCATATGAATCTGCTTCTGGGTTCTCTATTTTATTCCGCTGGTCAATCTATTCCAGTGCCAATACAAAACTGTCTTAATTACTAAACTTTATAATGACTCTTTATACTGGTAAGGCGGGTCTCCTCACCTTGTTCTTCTTCTTCAGGAATGTCTTGGCTATTCTTGAATCTTTTCTCCTCCATATTAATTTTAGAATCAGCTTGTCAAGTTCCACAAAAAACCTGTTGGGATTTTTATTGGAATTGCATTGAATCTATATATCAGTTTGGGGAGAATTGACAACTTTACAATACTGAGTCTTCTAATCCATTGATCTTATTTCTTTCACTAATTTAGGTTTTTTTCTTTAATGTCTTCAAACATTTTTATAATTTTCTCCAAAGATTTTGTAAATATTTTACTAAATTTATTCCTAGGTACTTCACATTTTGGATGCTATTGTAAATGGTATCTTTTAAAAATTATTAGATTTTCTGATTGTGGCTTATGAACAGAAATGCATTCATTTTTTATGCTGTTTTTGTATCTATCAACCCTGTCAAAATAACATCAATTCTAATAATTTATCTGATGAGTCTTTGGATTTCTCTGGGACGATAATCTCCTCTGTGAAAAAAACTGATTTTTGTCTCTTCCTTTCCAATCCGTAATACCTTTCGTTTCTTTTCTTGCCTTACTGTGTTAACGTCTCCAGTTAACACAGTATCTGAATCTCATTCACTTTAAAGTTTGAATCCCCTTCCAAATACTCTGGCCACAGTCACCAGTGCCTGAACACTCTGCTGTGATGGGGAGCCTACTACTTTCCAAGGCAGTTCCCCTCATCTTGGAACAGTTCTGTTTAGAAGGACTTAACACCCAGATACACAATTTGTTTTCCCCTTGTACTGACTAGCGTAAAACCCAGGAGGTCAGCTGGTACCTTCTCTGCCCCTTGGAAATCCTGAACTCCCAACTCCCTGGACTGTTGAATTCTAAAGCCCTTGACATAGGTACTGATAATTCCCAAAGGCCTTTGGCTCTGATACATTTATTTGGAGACAACTCATCAATGTAGAGACTATTCTGCCTCTGATTTACTCAGATGAATGACAGATGCCACAGTTCTGTCACCAAATTACACATAAATGCTTCTTTACCTGGAAATCCAAGAATTAAGCTGTCTCTACTAAAGATGCAGGGTCATGCGTGGGTTGGGGGGTTTCACATTTCACAATTCACAGATTGTGACCGCCTCACAGCCTCTAGTTCTTTCCCT
>NW_006792177.1:1971814-1980401 GCF_000442215.2 Lipotes vexillifer | reverse complement strand
CTTTCCCTAGCTGTCTCCTATCCCCTTCATCTCAGGAGCTAACTAAAGTCTATTTATTTATTTATTAAACCTTAAACATGTTTTAGGGACCTCAATAAGTGGCTTTTCAAAGTGTTTCTTTTAAACAAATTCAGTGCTTCCTTCTGAGACAAATGCTGGTCAGTAAAATGTTCCAGCTTATAACTTTAGGACAAAAGTTCCATTACCCACAACTTTCAACCACAGTGGGGTTTCATAGAAATGTTACACACTCCCCATTTAGTCTGTCAGATATCCGAAAACAGCTGTCATTTCCTATGCTTATTGTTTCTTCAGCTGTTCACCCCCACGGTCCAGTTTTTCCTCCAAAACAACTTCCCATTTAATGATATTCCTTTTCACAGAGACCTGACCACAAGACTCTTGACCCAGTTCAAGTTGGGGACACCAACTCTATTCTATATGCCATCTATACATTAAAGCATAATGGATACTATGCTAAAGTTAATAAGCTTGAATAGCTTTGTTTACTATATTAAAAATTTTTTTTAAGTTTTTTTTTCTTCTTCTTTTTGGCTGCACTGCGAGGCACACAGATCTCAGCTCCCCAAACAGGGATCAAACCTGCGCCCCCTGCAGTGGAAGCATGGAGTGTTAACCACTGGACCACCAGGGAAGCCCCTTTAAAGTTTTTAATGTCTGCTTTTAAAAATGTAATTTAAAAATATGCTTGTTGTAAAAGAAAGTCAAATAAATCAGTAGAAAGTGGAAGTTCCCTATCATGTCTCTCCTGTCTTCTACCCGTCCTTGTAGGCAACCACTGCTCAGTTCACAGTATTCCTCCAGACTTAAAAAAAAAAAAAAAAAAAAAAAAAGGCATTAACACACTCAAATGCAGACATACATAGATTGTTTTTTAAAAAGGGGATTATACCATGTAAAGTCCCCATGGAATATGTTTTTTCCCATATTTTTCTATGTCAACACATTTATTTTAATGACAGTACAGAATTTCATAATAGATGCAAGAAATTATTTAGCCATTCTGCTATTTGGTAAGATAGATATTTTCCACTTTATTTTCTTTGCTATTATAAGTAATGCTACAACGAACATCCTTGTACAAATATATATTTTGTTTTCTGATAGAGTCCCATAAGTTAGGTCAGATAGCATAAGCATTTAAAATTTGGTTGATACTGCCAAATCATCCTTCCAATGCTGTATCAATTTAAACTTCCCCTACCTGTGTGTAAGAGTTTCTTTATCCCCATACCCCTGCCCATACATGATATCAATCTTCTAAAATTTTCAAATCTAACAGGCCCAAAATAATGGTTAGTTTTAATCTGGATCTCCGGATTACTATATATATAGTTGAGCTTCTTTTCCTATGATTATAGACCATTTGTTTTTCTCCTCTGAACTGCCAATTTTTCTCCTGCAATGTTTACTTTTTTCTCACAGGTTTGGAAAAGCTCTATATATTATGGAAAATTCTCTGTCTACCTGTGGCAAATAGTTTCTCCCAGTTGGCCACTTTCTTATGGTGTTATTTTTCAGAGATGCTTAACATTTTAATATATTTATTATCTTTCAATCTATTCTATTCTAGCTTCTGAATCTTGTGTTTTGCTTAGAAAGGCCTTCCTCACCCCATGATTACAAGAATATTATTCTATGATAGTGGACACAAATTGGTGTGTTTGTCCTATGTGTTAACTCTCCTCTTTCCTGCCACGGCTGACCGATGCAAGCACAGTCACACCTGACCTACATTTGTTATCAACTAGATTCTCTTTTCCAGGATTTTGAAACCCAGGAAGAAGCAGAGGCTTCCCTAGAGGGCCCAGACCCACCAGGATAGGACCTGATCTGTCCAAAGGCTGGTAGTCTATCTCATCTTTTGATTCTGCCAGCTCCCCCATTTTTTTGCTTGAGTTGACTTCTCTTGTTTTTAAGTAAAAGACCTTAACTCACTTAGCAGTTAGTAACAGAGAGTGGGGTTGTAGGTGAGATACTGATGGGGAAAATACGGGTGATGTGAACCTGATTACCGAGTTCAGATGAAGGGAAAGGAACTGTCAACCAACTTGCAGGATGGGAAAGCGCAAGCCGCTCATACCTCACAACTGTAAAACAGTTACTTCATATTGGCTTGCTATCACCTGGGATGTGCTCTAGCTGATGGTAAAGGAGTTGGGGGAGGGGGAGTGCCAATTAAAAGGAGATGAGAAATGCTGAAACCAAGGAATAGGATTATTTCTGACAATTTTAGATAGTAAAACAAGAAAAAGCCCAGCTCCAAAATGAAATACTTATTTCCAAAGACAGCACAAAATTCAGGGCCCTTCTATGACTGTGCTACATGTATTTTGCTGAACCAAAAGTTAAAGTTTCAGAATTTTGCTGGTTGTTAAATGTTAATGCCAATGGAATTCACATCTTTCCTTGGCTGGTCATGTGAAAGACATGGCTTTAAAGTGAGATAATTGAAACGATGCAGAAAGGAAACAGAGGAGTTGGGGAAAGCCAACTTCTAAAAATCTCTATTGTGCTCTCTACTGCATCCTGCTTTCATGATGAAAATTGCCCCACAACCCAGCTCTCATTGCTCATGGATAATCAGGATGGAAGCATAACACGATCCGGAGGGTAAAATACATAAAGAAGGTAGAAAAGCAAAGAACTAACACCCAGAAGAAACTGCAGGAATTCACTGAGTTGGATCACCAAAAACCATAGGAATAGTTGTTGATATACATTTTGAGGATGTTAGACCAAGGAGGGGTCTAATTCTAATTTTTGAATACGGCTAGATTTCTAGTTATGGTACGGTTATCTGAACTTCTGCAGTTAGTTTAACCCGCTCAGGAAACTGGCCATGGTTCTAATGGTGGGGTGGGGTGGCCAGTAGGAACCTGGACTGAATGCTGGGTTCAGCTAGGTAACAAAGAAAAGCCAGAAAGCCCTTGGCACAAAGTAGAGGAAATCAGTGTTACAGGGGATCCAACAGCCTCAACCTTCTCACTGACACCTTCATCACGTCCTTCCTTGATGCATGCCTCACTAGAGGGTGTACATGGGTGAGGAAAGCACCTGCATCTTTTAGAAGAAGGAACTGACTTCAAAAAGGGATTCTTGATCTTAGTGGGAAGAAAAAAGCCTCAGAGGCCACAGTTCACCAGGGCTCAGACTTCTCTGAGGTGGATAATTTGTTGTGAAGCACCCAATAATGGAAATGGGAGGCAGCCAGCTCAGGTCAGTTGAGGGGGCCTGACTAGACTCTCATGCTAGAGAAGGGCTCCTTCTCATCCAACTCTCAGGCCTGAGTCAGTTCACAGACCTAGAACCCTTGGATGATGGGCACATGTAAGAAAGAACCCTGCCACAGCACATCAACACTCCTATACCATGAACCTTCCTCCTCATCTTCCCTTAAGAATCTGCAGGCATTTACCATTAAAGGTAAATATGTCTTTTGGGGTCTACTGGGTTCTGGCCTTCAGATAACTAATTCCTGGGAACCCAGAATGCTATAATTTCATGCTAGTTTGAATGGAGCCTTTGTAGGCCAGGAGATGGAAGGATTTTTGGCTTGAAGTGGTCTCATGTTAGGAGCTACCTATTTTCTCAATGTATGGTTGGAATGGAATTCTACAGCAAGGAGCAGGAATAACCACATTGGTCCCCTAACCCTTTGGATAAGTACCATTCCAGTAGCTAGAGCAAATGCAAGCTGCTGGAGCAGTCATCTCCCTTTACCAAAAGGCTAGGTCCCTAGATGAGTCACAGAGCTCCTAAGTGCTACAGGAGACTTAAAAGTTGTGGGATAGGGCTTCCCTGGTGGCGCAGTGGTTGAGAGTCCGCCTGCAAATGCAGAGGACACGGGTTCGTGCCCCAGTTCGGAAAGATCCCACATGCCGCGGAGCGGCTGGGCCCGTGAGCCATGGCCGCTGGGCCAGCGTGTCCGGAGCCTGTGCTCCGCAACGGGAGAGGCCACAGCAGTGAGAAGCCCGCGTACCGCAAAAAAAAAAAAAAAAAAAAAGTTGTGGGATAATGATGAGATAATCCATTTAGATGTGTGAGTTTAGTGATGGCATAAAGCAAGTGCTCAATAACTACTAATATTAGCTATTCTGATGCTTCCTATTACTCTCCATGCAAGTTACCAAACAGATAAGCTGACAGTTTTTAAGAATGTCAGTATAATGCCATACGTGAACCATGTGGAGCTGCAGATTTGCAGTTGCTTTTCCAGATGTTATATTTCCTACAGATTAATATAACCCGTGGTACCTGGAATTTCGCTATTAATGAGGCAAGTACGCTTATTTTTTCCTTTACGATGCACAAGGACTACATGAAGCAGTTTCCCTTTCTCATGGCAGGAGCAGCTTCAGTGATAAATCATCTTGACCTCTCTCTGCTGTGAACTGGTTCATTGGGATTTTGTCTCACTGTTTCACAGGACATCACCCTGACAACTATATAGTGGCCTGCCACCTTGGCCAAGTTTTCTGAAAGTCAAAAGCCAGCAGCACGTCAGGATATCCCCTCCAACGTAAAGGGTAAGTTGCCACTCCTTGCCCCCACGCCCTCCCCACCGCCCACTTCAAGGAGGAGGAGTGATGCTTGCTGGGTCATTATGGATTTTGGAGACAGCATGCATATACCACATGCTGGTGTCCTATTCTGACTCATTTATTGAGTGATCTGAAAAGAGAAGGCTCTCTAGCTGATCCAGGCCATAGAGAAATTAGCTCTGGTAGATTCTACGGGGCCCTAAGTGTCTGTGGTTCAGGCTGAGCAGGAGAATCATAATGAAAAACCTTAGGATTTGGGGACAAGACCATGATCCTGTCAGCAAAATTATGTTCCTAGCTTAGCACTGGGGTCTGGTAGAGACTGTAAACCTGACCATGGGACACTAGATATCCATATGACGTCAACTGCCCATCATAAACTAAGTATTATGTGATGCAATAAGCTATACATTGGGACATGTCCAGAATTCAGCTGAAACTGATGTGTATGTACAGAACGCGTGCCACACACCCACTCCTTCAATAGATTCCTCTAACTTCCTGATGATATTAACAGTTGACTAAAGGAGAAAAAAGTCCAGCCTAGTGTACAAATGGCTCTGTGAGACATGCTAGCCTATTCTGGAAGCAGATTGCTATGGGATAATCTACTTAAGGTATGGCTCTGAATGAGTATAAAAGAGAAATCCGTCTGGTGAACAGAACTTCAAGCAAGGTATCACACCATCCACTTCACTGGATGTCAGGATCTAAGCTGATCCCTGGGTAGTAGATAACTGGGACAAAAAGACAGAAAATATTTATGCTCCATGTGTATGCTCACTGAATGGCACTCACTGCAAGAACCCAGGAGATGTTGGTCGGCCCTTTCCCTCACCACCCCAGTGCTGGCCCAATGAGCCCGTGAACATAGTAGCCATGATAGCACGGCAATTGACTGTCACAATACCTATCTGAATTTGCCTACCATGCCTCTTAGGAACACCACCTCTATCCAGGTATTCACTGGAATGCCTTATCATGGGATCTCAGGGAATCACCTCTAAACAAAAAACTCATTTCACAGAAAAAAGTACAGCCACCAGGTCACATACGCATCACCCAGAAGTAGCTTGCATCATATTTAAAAAATAGCAGAGTGCCTACTGGAGACCAAGCTATAGTGTTGAGGCTGAGGTGCTATCCTGTGGGATGAGGTGAATGTTCATAATCAATAATGAGCATTAAATGGTGTTGTTTTTCTAATAGCCAGAAAAAAGGGTCCAAGTTTTTATCTTAACTCTTGCCTGGTAAATGGTCTTTTGCTTTACCTCTTGCTTCCCTCGCATCTATCCTCCACATTGTAGCTAGTGATTTTCTCAGAGTGCAAATCTGACCACATCACTCTCCACTCCCCCAAGCCCTTCAGAGGTGGACCAGATATGAGTGGTAACCCACCCACCCAATAAATATTCCTCCTTGCTACTAGAGCTCCCATTCTGTGGGTTATCCGCCTATCCTCTACATGACACTGGAATAATCTGGATTGGTCTCAGCCAGTTGCAGTAAGTCTATTTCTCCCTTGCTTATGACTAGTTTAAGAAGGAATATGTCACCAGGGAAGTCTCCAGAAGCTTTTGGGAAAGTTTTCCTCACTAATAAAAGGAGACATACAGGAAGAAACAGTCATTCTCTTCCCACTGGACCTTGTTTACCCCCATGTGGTGCCTAGAACTGGGGCAGCCATTATTTTTTGGGGGTGTCACACTGCATGGCTTATGGGATCTTAGTACCCTGACCAGGGATTGAACCCGGGTCCTCAGCAGTGAAAGCACAAAGTCCTAACCACTGGACCACCAGGGAATTCCCTGGGCAGCCATTTTGGCAACATGAGGAAAGCCAGCCTAAGAGACAGGACCGACACATGGCTGAGTGGAAAGATATGAAGGAGACAGTTTAACAATGCCCAAGTTGATGAATTAGCCAACTCTGGAACTGTTCCTGTGTCCTCAAATCCATTCCCCTTTCCCTAATCATTACCACTTTACATCAATCTATCAGCGACTCTGGTCTTAACTGCTGCAGCCCCTAACTGTATTTTCCGCTTCTATCCTGGTCTCCCCATGGGCTATTCTCTAACTAGTAGTCTGAGTCATTTTTTCCAAATTACAAATCTGGTTGGTCTGTGGCTTCCTACTTCTCATGACATTCTACAAGGTCTACAGTCTGGCCCAGTCTTCTACATTTTCATCTCTTACTACTCCCTTAAGTCTCTGCCCTTCAGCCACTCACAGTCCTTCATTATTTTTTGAATGTGCCCTTCCCTCACCCACCCTCACTACTGACAGATTGCTCCTGATATTCCCAGTGCCTGGAATGTTCCCCATCCCCCTTTCCCCAATGCCCCTGACTATGATTAGGTCTCAATTAAAATATCATTTTTAAAGGAAGTTCTGAACTGGTGGACTGGAATCATCAACTGGTAGATTCACAAACATGTTCTGCTTCCTTGAGAGAGTTATAAAACATACAAATGTAAATACTACCCAAGATGAGGCCTGCGCTCTGCAGTCTGCCATGGTCCTCATTTTCCACAATGACCTATTCCTACTGTCTGCTTAAGATACCCTGTGACCCCTGGCTCTAGACTCTAAAAGGCCACCTCTTAATATAGGTTCCTATACCTCTGCACCAGTTCTTCATGTTCTATATTGCTGTTTGAACTTATACAGCAAGTTCCCTGAGTGTAGGGACTAGATCTGTTTTTGTTCCCCAGCAAATCCCTGGCACCTTGCACATATCAGATGCTTGATAAGTATTTATTAAACACAAGTAACAGATGCAATGATGAATGAATGGATAGATGGGTAGAAGAGGGAGGTATGGCAAATCTTTTTGCATTTCCTGTCCATGGTCACATAGGAAAGGAGTCAGATGAACCTCGTAAAAAATTTCTCACCTCTTAACCCATTAGAAACCTGTTTTCTACCCCATGATTCAAAAGGTTTGACCTTAGGTCTGCCTTCCTCCCCGCTGACACACCAGCCTCAGCAAAGAACTCACATTGAATTCCTCTCTGAAGAGCTTATTGTCATCAGCCATTCTCCGGTTAATCTCCTCTTCCAGCTTGTCCACGGGCAGGGGCGGATACTTCCTGTTGGTGCTTGGGGACCTGGCCAGAAGTGGTACGCTCTGGGGTTCTGCAGTGCATAAGGGGGAAGGTTGGTCAGGTGCCCTGGGGACACAGCCCTTCTCTGGAGACTAAATTAGGGTTCTATCTCATTGGTCAGGCATCCAAAAACTAGGGCTGCTTTCAAGTCTTTTTTTCCCTTTCCTTTTAGGATGGGGAAACTCCTATTTTCTTGATTTTTCTTTTCCGTGAAGGTTCCCCATGTAATTTAGGGGTGTCTTACCCACATCCTCAGTGCGGCCATTGGATAAGCGGAAAGAATTGGAATGGCTCCCAGCTTGCTTGTATTTCTTAAACCTAATGAGAAAATGTTCATAGTGAAACACTAAGCACAGAGTTAGGAGAGACCAATCATTGGCTTTGTAGCTCCACTTACTGATTCAGCCTTTTAAAATATCCTTTACCGAAAAACAGGCTCTTTTAAGAGACAGGTTCTGCACACACGGAAGCAGCTCCAGTGGTGACTGAGCACCTCATTGTGCTCTTGCTCACCCTCAGCACACTACAATCCAACCCAGAGAACCCCACAGTATGTTCTGGCTTGAATGGCTCCTCTGTGCAGCTCCAGTTCCAGGATTCGCTGCAGATCATAGCCACACCAGGTGGAGGTAGGATGTGTGGGTAGAATACAGTGGGGGGAGATAAGATTATCAAACAAAAATCCTGGTACTTCCCTGGTGTAACCAGGGAGAAGCCCAGAGCTTCAGACTGGGTTGGCACAGGTCTGGCCACAAGTCTCCTGCAGAAAGGTGGAGACACATGACAAACTGTAGGGGTGTACAAGGTTTCCCTCTCTTTATCCCTGCAGAAGAACAGAGGGAGCCCAGAGCAGCTTAAGCCAAAAATAAGGGTAGAGTTAAACCCAATTAGTCAGGGTGGTGACTTCAGCAGG
>NW_006792177.1:1969301-1971804 GCF_000442215.2 Lipotes vexillifer | reverse complement strand
GGCAGGGTGGTGACTTCAGCAGGAAGAGAACAAATGCACCTCCTTCTTCCCTCCCTTGGGTTTCCCTTCCTGGCTTTGGTACCTGTTTGAGGAGTAATACCTATAAGACCCTGGAAGAAAGTCAGAAAGAGAAACTCTGTAGCTCACATGGTTCAGTTCAGCATGCCAGAGTCAGGGGCCCTAGAAGGGTTTCGGGACAAAGCCCCAACTAGAAATAAAGTAGACCTTTACTGAGCACATAATCTTCACTGGGGTGCTTTCAGGGGTTGTTTCAATAGGGCTAGATGTGAAGATCTCAAAACGCCTATTAGTAACAACAGACTGTGGCTTCTTCCTCAACCTCTACACCACTGTCCTGGATTTTAGGGTGAACTGGAGTTGAGGGACTGGACTTGGGACAGATGGAAGCAAAGGGGAGGGGCTACGTGTTAAGGAAGACTATGTAAAAACTTTAAAACATTTCTAAGTAGAATTTTCATCTTAGGAGTGCTACCATGAGTCATTCCCCTCTATCCCATTCACTGTCTTTATCCTACTGTCTTCTGGACTGTGTGGGCTTATTGAGACCCTGGGGTATTGAAACAGAGTCCAAGAGAATGCAGAAGCATTAGCACGCTCACCTTAACATGTACAAAACTATGATAATAAACACGATCACTAGCAGAGAGGACAGGGCCACCATCACTGCAATAATTGGCGTCTCATCTGAAATCAAGAGAACAAAACATGTTATTATCATTGTATGTAATGGAGGGCTCAAGTCAGCTGCTCAGGGAAACACCCAGATGAGGAAGAAGCGCTCCTCCAAATGCTTATGTAGATGGCTGGGCATGGGGAGGGAGAGAGGGAGAGAAGGAGGGGGGTGGGGGTCGGGGAGAGAGAGAGAGAGAGAGAGAGAGAGAGAGAGAGAGAAAGAAGTGTGAGATATATTCTTTGTGTTTCAAGTCTAAGGAGGGAGGGAGGGAGGGAGGGAGGGAGGAAAGAGAACACCTACTGCCAGCCCAGGGCTATTGGGTGAAGAGGAAGGTACAGTAGGGTAAGAGCCCAGGGTGACACGTCCACCCCATCTCTGACTTATCATACATATGTTTATTTTGTGTCTCCCTGCATTACAATGAAAGTTCTTTGAAGGTAGAGATTGTTTCTTTCATTGCTATAGAGCCTAAAACAAAAACAGTGCTCAGCACATAAGAAATACTCAAATATTTCATAGAGTATTCATCAATCCTAATGGCAAGCTGGGTGTGCAGGGCCAACAATGTACTTTCTCCCAGGCTCAGTGTGCTCCATCTAGAGGAAGATGGGAGAGAAAGGAAAAATGACAATTTTCCTATCATAAATCCAAATGGTTTCCTGGCACAGAGAATACTGTTCCTGATTAAAGCAAGGACACATTATTAGATCCTTAAGCACTGTGTCAAAAAACGCTGGGTACTCCTTCCTCCCTCTTTCCACAGCTACCTTTTACCAGGACCCCAACTACAGTGACATCTGGCTTGGAGATACAGCAACTCTGCCCTCCATTCCATAGAGCCTGGCTTCCTGTCCACCCCACACTGAACCTCATGGCAGCTGACCAGGTGCCACCTCATCCTCTTCCTGCACTCTCATGCCCCCATCACGAACTACACAACCAGTCTGAATTTGTAACTATCTTCTCCATTTTCCATCTTTCCTAGCAACACCACTTTTCATCCTCTTTAGCAGATCCCCCCATGTAAAGGTCAATCCTGTCACATATGTTCTGTATTACATCTATTACTGTCACCTCAAAGACCTGTCTTCCTGACCTCATTTACCCTCCTCCAACCACAAACAGCCACCCCATGTCTCTCTTCACAGTTAACTTCTCACAACGGTTGTCTTATTTAACAGTTGTTTTCTCCAACCCTTTACCTCTGGGTACTCCTTAATCTATTTTGCTCTGACTCCTACACTCAGTGAGCCATTTAAATTGCTCATCAAGGACACCAACAAATGGTATATTGCCAAATCGAATGGAAACATTCTCATCCTCATCTGATTCAACTTCTTAGCAGCATTCATTCAAAAAATATTTATGGGGACTTTCCTGTTGGCACAGAGGTTGAGAATCCTCCTGCTGGTGCAGGAGACATGGGTTCGATCTCTGGTCCGGGAAGATCCCACATGCCTCAGAGTGACTAGGCCTGTGCGCCACAACTACTGAGCCTGTGCTCTAGAGCCCGCAAGCCACAACTATTGAGCTCACGCACCACAACTACTGAAGCCCGCATGCCTAGAGCCTGTGCTCTGCAACAAGAGCAGCCCTCGCAACTAGAGAAACCCCATGTGCAGCAATGGAGACCCAATGCAGCCAAAAATAAATAAATTAAAAAAAAAATTTATGGGGCTTCCCTGGTGGTGCAGTGGTTGAGAGTCCGCCTGCCGGCCCGTGAGCCTTGGCCGCTGAGCCTGCGCATCCGGAGCCTGTGCTCCGCAACAGGAGAGGCCACAACAGTGAGAGGCCCGCGAACCGCAAAAA
>NW_006792177.1:1962534-1969226 GCF_000442215.2 Lipotes vexillifer | reverse complement strand
AAAAAAAAAAAAAAAAAAAAAAAATTTATGGACCAGCAACTGTATGCCAGGCACTGTTCCAGACTGGGAATAGAGAACTGATTAAACAGACAAGCAACAGACAGCTGACATTCTGGGGGAAGTGGGAGAAAACTGTTCATAAACAATTTCAGACAGGGGCAGATATATGACGAAAAGAAGGGTAAAGGGATAGAGAGTGATGGGTTTTGGGGAGGGGGAATTGGTTGGTTATGTTAGAGTAGTTTGGGAAGGTCTGAAGTGGTTATACTGAGCCATTACTTAGAGTGGTCTAAATAATGTGAATAAGTGACCCACAAAAAGATCTGTGCAAAAAAGCTTTCTAGGCACAGCGAACAGCAAAGCATAAGAGCCCTCAGGAATTTGGTGGGTTCAAGAAATAGCACAAAGACCAGTTTTCATATAAGATGTGGCTGGAGATGTGGGCAGAAGCCAGAAGACTTAGGGCTTTGCAGGCCATGGTAATGAGTGTGGATTTAGTTCTGAATGTGATGAGAAACACTATGTGATTGGAAGGGTTTGAACAGGAGAGAGATATAAATGGATTTACATTCTTTTAAAAGATCAGCTAGTTAAACTGACTCATAAGCAGCAGTCATGAGGTAGGAGGTAATCCAGCAGAATGTGGTGTCATGCAAGCCAAGAAGAGAGTTTTTTGAGAAGGCGGGAGTAGTCAACTCAATCAAATACTCAATCAACAGATTCAGTAGGATGAAAACAGAGATGTGAAACTGGATTTGACAAGAGGGCAGTTATTGGTGACCTTTTCAAGAGTGGTTTCAGTTAAGCAGTTGCTGAGAAAGACCAAATGGAGTGAAATAAAGATGGAAAGAAGAGACAGTGAGATACTGACTCCTTATTTGAGGTGAGGACTTTTATCATAAAGAGATTCAGAGAAAACCAGCAGCTGGAGGGAGAAGTGGGGTGGAAAGTTTGTTTTTAAAGAGATGGGAGATATTATACAATGCTTCTTTGTTGATGGCAATTTTCAAACATACCCTGGTATGTGGATCTCATACTAAAATGAGCATTCAAGCTGGCTGACTGCGCCCTCCTCTCTTTTTTAAAAATTAATTAATTAATTTATTTATTTTTGGCTGCGTTGGGTCTTCGGTGCTGTGCGCAGGCCTTCTCTAGCTGTGGCAAGCGGGGGCCACTCTTCGTTGCAGTGCGTGGGCTTCTCATTGCTGTGGCTTCTCTTGTTGTAAAGCATGGGCTTTAGGTGCACGGGCCTCAGCAGCTGTGGCAGGCGGGCTCAGTAGTTGTGGCTCGTGGGCTCTAGAGCACAGGCTCACTAGTTGTGGCAGATGGGCTTAGCTGCTCTGCAGCACGTGGGATCTTCCTGGACCAGGTCTCGAACCCATGTCCCCTGCACTCGCAGGCAGATTCTTAACCACTGTGCCACCAGGGAAGTCCCTCCCTCCTCTTTGAAGAACTTCCCTCTCTTGGTTTCTACAACAAAGCACTCTTCTGATTCTATGTCTTGTCTCCTTCATATTATTTTCCCTTGTCAGTTGTTGTTCTTCTAACACAGATCTCTAAATGTCTGATTTCCTCAGGGCTCTGTTCTTGGCGCTCTTCTCTACATGCTATCTAGTTGATCAGATCAGGCTGGAAGCTCAAGTGATATGCTAGCAATTCCCACATCTGCACTGCTTGGTCAGACCTCTCTTCAAACTCTTCTGAAACTATAATGTCACCTCTACTTTAAATTTCACAGGCAATGCAAACTTCCTGGGTCTAAAAAAATTTCCCTCATTGGTGATTCAGTAGCTAGTACTGCCACCCATCCACCCTGTTGCTCAAGCGAGAAATGTGGAAATCCCCTTAGTTTCTTCCCCATGCTTAGCTTCTATATCCAACCCAGCTGCAAGTAATGTTGTAGCACTAAAACCAACACCTCAAATTTGTCTACCTTTTTTCTACTCTGTTGCCATCACCCTAGTCTAAATCTCTGTCTGCTCTCAACTGAATCATGGTAAGCTGCTATCCCCTGCCAGTCCATTTTCCAGAAAGCAGGGAGAGTGATCTCGAAGAAAGCAAATCAGATCACGTTCCCCTCTTATGTAAAAACCTTTCAGTGGTTTCCCAAGCCTTTAGAATGAAATCTAATATCCTTGCCCTGGCCAATAACAACCTCCCCCATTTAGCCCCTGCTTTCTCTATCTCCTCCCCCTCTTTCCTTGCTCACTGAACTTCAGCCACTGGCATCCTTCCATGCTGGGTACTCTTTCCTTGGGCCTTTGAACATGTTATTCCTTCTGCTGTATATAGCCTCCGTCTGTTCTTTGCCTGGCTAACTCCTAGTCATCCAGTTCTCATTTCAAGTGTTACTTTTACCAGAGAGGTCTTTTCTGACTTAACATTAAGTTAGGTAAGCCTTAGTTTCCTTATTTGTAAAATCAGTTATTCTAAAGATTAAATGAGATCATCCATGTAAAGCTCTTGGCATAGTAACTTGCACACATTATGTACACAGTCAGTGTTAGCTATTATTGTTTTTTATTAGTCTCACAGAGCACTCTGTTATTTCTCTTGATAATACCCTCATACTTCGTAATTATATATTTATTTGAGTATAGCTGATTATGGGTGTCCTTCCTTTATACCATAAATTCCACAAAGGCAAGGATTATATACCTGCTTTGCTTCTCACCATATACCTAACACCTAGCACAGAATTTCACATAGTGGACACTAAACAAATACTGGATGGACTACACTGAGCGAATGAATAAAATAATTAATGATTTATCACTAAATATGTCTTTGTTCAATGCCACTCACAGAGGGCTGTATACCAGGTATTAAAAGAAGGTAATTAGGGCTTCCCTGGTGGCGCAGTGGTTGAGAGTCCGCCTGCCGATGCAGGGGACACGGGCTCGTGCACCGGTCTGGGAGGACCCTGCATGCTGCGGAGTGGCTGGGCCCGTGAGCCATGGCCGCTGGGCCTATGTGTCTGGAGCCTGTGCTCCGCAACGGGAGAGGCCACAGCAGTGAGAGGCCTGTGTATCGAACAAAAAAAAAAAAAAAAAAAAAAAGAAAGTAATTAGAGACATCTGGCTCAAGACAGTGGGCTGAATCCATAATTTTATTTCTTTCTCTTCCCAAAAGGACACTGAAACGATAGAACATAAAAATACGAATGAAATAAAAATTGCATCTGGGGCTTCCCTGGTGGCACGGTGGTTAAGAATCCGCCTGCCAATGCAGGGGACACAGGTTCGAGCCCTGGTCTGGGAAGATCCCACATGCCGTGGAGCAAATAAGCCTGTGCACCACAACTAGTGAGTCTGTGATCTAGAGCCCACGAGCCACAACTACTGAGCCCATGTGCCACAGCTATTGAAGCCCGTTCATCTAGAGCCCATGCTCCACAACAAGAGAAGCCACCACACCACAATGAAGAGTAGCCCCTGCTTGCTGCAACTAGAGAAAGCCCTCATGCAGCAATGAAGATCCAATGTAGCCAAAAATAAATAAATTTATTAAAAAAGAAAAAATCTTAAAAAAAAAAAGCACATCTGGAAGGCATTAAAGAGTGGCATCAGCAGACCAGAAACTTTGAGGGATTTGTGGACAACAAAGCAGATGGGATTGGACTGCTGAAGAGATCAATCACAGCTGAAGAGCCTCCAAGTTAAAAGGTAAGTACTAATTCCATCAGTCTGAGCCTAGAAACACCTCAAGTTCAGCGTCAAACCAGGACTAGGGATGAAAGTAGGTCTTGGGGTAGTAGGGTATTTAACCAAAGGCTTGCCAATGCAGTCTGTACACCCACAGGCTGAGCAACAAGCTGTGGTGTCTCATCTGGGCTCAGTTTGAAAAACAGCGCTCTATACAGAGTGGGTGTGCTGATGGCTTCTTTACTAAAATATATATATAAAAAAATATAAGCTGCATACACATTTTTTAACTTGTTATTATGGAAAACTTTCAAACTTACACAGGAGTAAAAGAACACTACAGTAAATCCCTATGCACTGACCATTTCACTTTGACAATATTACCAGATGCCAGTTTTTTCATCTATACCAGGGTTGGGTTTCTTAGCCACACACTAATAACATTTTGGGATAGATAATTCTCTGCTGTGGGGGGCTCTCGTGTGCACTGTAGGATGTTTAACATCATCTCTGGTCTCTAGCTACTAGATGCCAGTAGCAAACCCTTAACTGTGATGACCAAAATCACCTTCAGACGTTGTCAAATGTCTTCTTGGGCGGGGGAAATCACCCTGAGCTGAGAACCACTGGATTATATTAAGGCAAATCTGAGACATATCATTTCAACTGTATTTACTTCAGTATGTGGCACTAAGAGATAAGGATTCTAAACATAATCACAATACCTTTACCCTATTTAAAAAGCAACACTGTAGCCCCTGCTACCGGCAACTAGAGAAAGCCCGTGTGCAGCAACAAAGACCCAATAGCTGCCCCCCCCCACAAAAAAAAATCAACACTAATTCCTTGATATAATCTAATATTCAGTTACTGTTTAAGTATTCCTGATAGTCTCATGAATACTTGTTTTGCTTTGGTTAAAATTGGCATCCAGAGAGGATGCACATGACTGCCAGACACACTAGGTCCACAGAGGGTTTCCTGGGTGAGCCCTAAAGACAGAGGAAGAACAAGAGTGGTACCTGAGGTAATTCTAGGCCACAAGACATGAAGGAGGGGAAAACAAAGGCAGTTCCGCCTAGAGGATAACTGTGTCCAACTTCCTAAACAATGACTGAACCCCTAGTTTAGGATATGTTCCTGTTTGTCCTCCTGAAGGGACACCTACTGTGAGCACATTCCAATCAACTCAGTGCTCCAAAGCAAAGCTCAACCAGAGCCCTACAGGAGACCTTCACAAATACCAACGACAGCAGAGGCAGTATAAGAAACAGAATAAATCTTTAAAAATATACTGCAATTTATGCAAGAGGACCCTGCATCGATTAAAAAAAAAAGCCACTATAAAATGAGGAGCAATCTCATACCCATCAGGAAAAAAAAAGTCCCAGAAAATAACAGGTGTTGGCCAGGATGTGGAGAAATTGGAACCCTGTGCACTGTTGGTGGAAATGTAAAATGGTGTAGCTGCTGTGGAAAACAGTATGGCGGCTCCACAAAAAATTAAAAATAGAATTATCATATGATCCAGCAATTCCACTTCTGGGTATATGCCCAAAAGAATACCCATTTTCATAACTAAACACAGGTTTAGTCACAATAGTTAAAATGCAGAAGCAACCAAATGTTCTTTGACAGATGAATGGATAAGCAAAATGTGGTATACGTGTACAATGAAATATTTTTAGTCTTAAAAAGGAAGGAAACATATGCTACAATATATGAACCTTGAAGACGTTATACTAAGTGAATAAGCCAGTCACAAAAAGACAAACACTGTATGATTCCATTTATATGAGGTACCCAGAGCAGTGAAATTCACAGAAACAGAAAGTTTAAGGTATATAGTATGATTTGACTTACATACATCATGAAATGATTATCAAAATAAGTTTAGTGAACATCCGTGATCTGATACAGATACAAAATTAAATAGAAAAATTTTTTCTCTTGTGATGATAACTCTTACGATTTACTCTTAACAACTTTCATATTTAACATACAGCAGTGTTAATTATGTTTATCATGCTGCTCATTACATCCCTAGTACTTATTTATCTTATAACTGGAGGTTTGTATCTTCTGACTGCCTTTATCCAATTCCCCCTACTGCTACCCCCTGCCTCTGGTGACCATAAATCTGATCTCTTTATGAGTTTGTTTGTTGGCTGGTTGGTTGGAAAAACATTTTAACTCTCCCAAGCTTTCAGGCCAGAAGAGTCCTCTATCATAAAAGTCAGATTTTACCTCTTGACATCTGAATTACACCTATGTTTTTAATACAGTTAAAGACAATACAGATAGTAAAGATGTTCCCAGGCCTGTGTGAGGGAAGGAGACTCAGATCTATTAATAAAGTAGGAGAGAATTTACAGCTCCCTGTGTCAAATCTCAGACTTGGAGACAGGCTTAGAATCCAGCCACCCTCCTAGGACTCCTCCCAAACCGGACAGACTCATCATATCATTGTGCTTAGCCTTGTCCTGATCTGGGCCCTCTGGAGATGTGGCCTTGCATGATGCAGGCAAGGCAGGAACAGTGGTCCATTCCCTGACACTCCCACCCCTACACCCCACTCCCCAATCACCCATTCTAGCAGAAGTTCACTCCCTAGACTCAGACCAGAGGACAGCATTTTAAAAATACTAAAATGGTGTTCTGCGACAAGAGTTGTCTATTTGCTATATCCCCTTTCCAAGAAAACAAAGGGTCATGTTATTTTAAGGGCTCACACGTAGACAGGTGAATCACTCAAGGACTTAAGACACACCTTAGTCAACCGCAAAAATAATCAGTGAAGGGACTTCCCTGGTGGCGCAGTGGTTAAGAATCCACCTGCTGGGGCTTCCCTGGTGGTGCAGTGGTTGAGAGTCCGCCTGCCGATGCAGGGGACATGGGTTCATGCCCCGGTCCAGGAAGATCCCACATGCTGCAGAGCGGCTAGGCCCGTGAGCCATGGCCGCTGAGCCTGCGTGTATGGAGCCTGTGCTCTGCAACAGGAGAGGCCACAACAGTGAGAGGCCCGCATACCGCCAAAAAAAAAAAAAA
>NW_006792177.1:1958921-1962520 GCF_000442215.2 Lipotes vexillifer | reverse complement strand
AAAAAAAAAAAAAAAAGAATCCGCCTGCCAATGCAGGGGACACAGGTACCATCCCTGGTCCAGGAAGATCCCACATGCCACGGAGCAACTGAGTTCATGCACCACAACTACTAAAGCTCACGTGCCCTAGAGCCCACACACTGCAACTACTGAGCCCACGCGCCACAACTACTGAAGCCCGCATGCTCTAGGGCCTGTGTGCCGCAACTACTGGCCCGTGTGCTGCAACTACTGAAGCCCGTGCACCTAGAGCCCATGCTCTGCAACAAGAAAAGCCACCGCAATGAGAAGCCTGCACACCACTATGGCTGCTTGTCGCAAATAGAGAAAGTCCGCGCATAGCAATGAAGACCCAGCGCAGCCAAAAAAAAAATCAGTGAAGTAAAAGCCATACTCCTCTAGCCTCACTTCCTAAGGCCCACTTCTTTTGTCATCTTCACACTTTTTGGTAGAAATATTTATCAACACTCAAAGGCAAAGTTGTTTTAAGTGCTTCTTATAGGTTGTTAAGTGCTCTAAAAACAGCAAAAGTCATCAAAAGTTGCCTCAAGTGCCCAAACATCTGGGATGAACCCAATCACTGTTGTCTTGGGCCATACCATTTGGAAACCTTAATTTCTATTGCCCATCCATCTTCCCTAGGGCCTCTGGAGTTATCTTTCTAAAACAAAAATCTGACCATGTCACTTCCTTCCTTAACATCACCAGGAGACACCCTGAGCTCAATGCACTGCTGCTGAGGCTACCTCTGACCACTTCCCACTTCATGCACGTCAACCATGCACAGCTCCTCAAACACATGACTGGCTCTTTCATGTCTCCTTGCTTTTACCCTGTCTCGTGCATCCTCATTTTCCTCAGTTACTATATATATATATGTGTGTGTGTGTGTGTGTGTGTATACACACACACACACACACACACACACACACACACACACACACACACATATTTTTTGTGGTACGCAGGCCTCTCACTGTTGTGGAGCACAGGCTCCGGACGTGCAGGCTCAGTGGCCATGAATCACGGGACTAGCTGCTTCATGGCATGTAGGGATCTTCCCGGACCGGGGCACGAACCCGTGTCCCCTGCATCGGCAGGCGGACTCTCAACCACTGCACCACCAGGGAAGCCCCCTCAGTTACTATATTAAACTGCCCAAAACTCACCTTCATGCCTCCTTCCCACTCCCCAGGTATAGTGAGCCTTTTAAGCTCCCCTCATAGCACTTTGTATGGTATATACCCAATAGCATGTAGCTGAGTGGGCTCTGGTTCTTGGTGTTCACACGTTTCTTCCATCAGACAAGCAACTTTTTTTTTTTCTTTCTAGAATCCTCAGCACCTCATAGGTGCTGAATGAATATATTATTAAAGGTGCTTAGGGAAAGCCATCATAAATGAAGTTCACTTAATAATGTCACTTGCTGTGATAATCCCAAAATACCTATTAAAAAATTATTTATTTTTATGTTTTGGCTGTGTTGGGTCTTCATCGCTGCACACAGGCTTTCTCTAGTTGCGATGAGCTGGGGCTACTCTTCGTTGTGGTACATGGGCTTCTCATTGCGGTGGCTTCTCTTGTTGGAGAGCAAGGGCTCTAGGCACACGGGCTTCAGTAGTTGCAGGACACAGGCTCAGTAGTCGTGGCTTGTGGGTTCTAGAGCGCAGGCTCACTAGTTGTGGTGCACAGGCTTAGTTGCTACGTGGCACGTGGGATCTTCCTGGACCAGGGCTTGAACCTGTGTCCCCTGCATTGGCAGGAGGATTCTTAACCACTGTGCCACAAGGGAAGCCCCCAAAATACCTCTCTAACAAGAATGCCAACCCCCTTCTAGACTTCAACTCTAGCAAAGTATTGAAAGAGAAACCCAGGGGGAGCAGGTGATCTGATTTGAGAGCTGAGAAACTTTAAGGAGCCTCTGGGGTGCAACAGAATGTTTACCCTGCCTGGTTCTAGAACTCTGTAGCTCAAGGACTCCTTCACAAATACTAACAGGGTACTAGTCCAGATTTTTTGAAAAAACCCAGTTATAGAAATGATTACATCTAAAATAATTAAAGTGTGGTTAGAATAGTTTTATCCTGTATTCTTGCTATTTAACAAATATCAGTTATAGTCTTCATGTGAAAACTCTAAGTTAAAAACTATTAAAATAAAAAGTAAGATGAGACAGGTTTATGCAGAGCTATTGTTTAAAAGGTACAGGGCAGAGGATGAGCTAATGTCTACAGTTGTGGTAGTAAACTGCAGTGTGACCCTGCCTTGGAGCGCACCCTTGTTTCCACAAATTCTGACTGGCTGGCTGAGATTCCTGATCCCCTTAGGCTCCCATCTAATTAACAGTAATAGTAACAGAGTGGTGGTGGTGGTAAGAGTTGCTGAGCAACTGCTATATGCTGACCCAGCAGTAGGTTAAGCACTAGTTCAATGTTAGTTCATTCCTCACAACAACCCTATGAAGGAAATTCTGTTCCCATCCTATTTTGTCAATGGCAAAAGGAGGCATAGGAGTTAAGTATCTACCCCACCCTGCTGGTATGTGGTAGAGAGTCAACATACAAACTCAGGTGGTCTAGCTCCAGAGCCCATGTTTTAACCACATATACTAATGCTTTTGCTGCCTTTGCTCTGACCCCATGGTATCTCATTTCCTCCCTCTACCCAATACTACTGCCATCACTGTCTCACAGGGGCTGCATGAGAATCTTTATCTCAGAGTCTGTTTCCCCTAGAACAAAACTAATGAAACCGAGATTTAAAACTAGCAAAGACTAAATAACAACTGGAAAGTATACTCATGACCACTGACTTCATGGTGAAGAGGTACTTGGTAGATAATGCCAGAACTGGATTTAATACATTACTATATAGTACACAAATCATCCAAATTAACACCAGTGAAAATGTTTTAAAAGAAAAGCTGGTTACAAAAGAACAAATACTGTATGATTCCACTTAAATGAGGTACACAGAACAGACAAATTTACAGAGACAGAAAGTAGATTAGTGGTTACCAGGGGCTGGGGGAAGGAGAAATGAGGAGTTATTGTTTAATGGGTTACAGAGTTTTAGTCTGGGATGATATTAAAAAAATAAAATAAAAAATTCTGGAGACAGATGGTGGTGATGATTGCACAACAATGTAAATGTACTTAATGCCACTGAACTGTGTGGTTAAAATGGTAAATCTTATATGATTTTTATCTTTCAAAATTGGGAAAAGGCTGGCTCTACCAAAATAATTTGGAATACATTTAAAAAATAATACACACGAGAAAATAACTAGTTTCTTCAACTCTGAAAGAAAAGAAGCAAAGTTGCTTGCCTCCCGTCCTCTCTTTTTTATGCTTATATGTGCTGGCAATTAAAACACGAGCTATTGCTGTTCAAAAGCATATCAGGGCTTCCCTGGTGGCGCAGTGTTTGAGCGTCCGCCTGCCGATGCAGGGGACGCGGGTTCGTGCCGTGATCCAGGAAGATCCCACATGCCGCGGAGCGGCTGGGCCAGTGAGCCATGGCCGCTAAGCCTGTGCATCCCGAGCCTGTGCTCCGCGGCGGGAGGGGCCACAGCGGTGAGAGGCCAGCGTACCACAAAA